>NC_133538.1:343474590-343634270 GCF_048544455.1 Silene latifolia
TCACAATGATATTATAACGCAGATAAATCGTTATCGTAACACACGGTGTTATATGCCAAAACATCAGATTTGAGCCACAACAAATTAATAGAGCTGAAGTTACAAAAGAACTAGTATGTAGTTAGTAAACTACAAGAACTTTGATTCGTAACTAATTTAAGCTAATTTGTAACAAGTAGTCATCTTCACCATCATCTCACAAGTAACAACACAAATGTACAGTCATTTAAATTCCAGAACCATTGACACAAAAGCTGGTGGTAAATTAATAAACAAAATCGGTAAGATTGGAAACGAACAAACAATAGTATAAATTTGTCATTAAGAAAAGTTTATCAATTTACCTAGCGGTGAACTCCAGCATGTGTAAAAAAAACTATCAAATCTGGAATTTTTTGTCTTTGATTTCCGAGGTTGAATTTCGAGTTCGGGATCTATTTTCTTGATTTCGCAAGTTTTCGAATCATCAAAGCTTCAATGAATTAACTTTTGGATAGGGTTTATTCTTTGGGGATGTTATCAGAGAGAAAGACAGGTAAGAGAGGAGAGAGAAACCGAATGAAAAAGAAAGGGAGTTTCGAGGGGGTTGCATCAGTCAATGGGGTAACGTGTCGCAATCTGGTGCATTGAACAGTATTTGATCCAACAGCGTATAATGGTAGAACGGACTCATTTAAAACCCCGAACTCACCGAATCTCCACTATATATATATATATATATATATATAGAAATATGATCTCGTGCGAACTTAAAGTCCGGTGCGAACTTACGAACTAAGTAAAAGACGTTAGATTAAATAAACCAATGGGCAAGATTAAGTCAACAAAACACTCAAATCTCACACATAACCCAAGGTACTCCACTGCACACTTGCACAACAATACTCTCACCCCTGACTTCACTTTCATCCCCAACAATCTGACGTCGGCACAGAAACTCCGGCAACCAGCAACGCCGATCTTGTCATCGCCGTCATCAGGATTTTATGCCAGATTTCCACCGTTCTCCTTTTTCTCTCCATATCCTCACTCCTATTTTACTTTCTCACTCATCTGAACGACTAAGAATCACCGCCGCCGAGCACCAATCATCATCGATGGTGCCATTACGACCCACTTCAACTTTTTTCTCTATCGTCGCTGGAGGTGTTGTAGGCTGAAGTTGAGGAGAGACTAAAATCGAGAAAAAGGAGGTGTCGGAATGTTGCGGTGGTGAGTTGTTGTCGGCGAGGCGAGTATGGAAGTCGTGTAATGTTAGGTCTAGGTTTTGGGTTAAAGGGACATCGACGTTTTCTGGGGATCAAGTTATGAATGGTGGTTGTCTGTGAAAGTCAGAGGCATTGTTTGAGTAGTTGACGGCGGGGCGGCCAGTGGAGTGATTGGCGGCAGTGGTGAGGTGATCATGTCGGAAAATTGTTTTATCTTCAAAAATGAAGTGGAATTTCAACACAATAATTTGTATCGGAGATCATGTCGGAAAATTCCAATCCCAAAATGTTCATAGTTGTGGCAGTAGGGCACACCGACGTGGTGTTTGACGGTGGTGTTTCTTGGTGGTGTGGTATGTGGTATGTGGGTGGTGCTGTGAGTATGGGATGTGGATACACAAATTAGATGTCAGATACATATATTAGCACAATACTATAATCTAGATACACTAAATATGGCTCCGGGTACACATATGAATATTGTCAGATACGCAAATCAGAGTTGTGTATCTAGGGTAGCCATATGTGTATCCGGAGGAAGTAACATGTGTATTCGAATAGTTCTTTCGCATTGTAAGTCGATTTAATTGCAGGTTCTTATTAAACCAGGGAAAAGAACTTTGGGAGTGAAATTGTCATTCATCAATGTCACGAGCTTTCAAAACTGGAAGAGGGTGTGAAAGTTGCCTTGTTTGAGCATTCCTGACAAAAAGGTTTTAATGGTTGCTAAATTCAAGTGGAGTCCTTCAGACAAAAAATTAATAACTTGCATCCCACCTTGAAATTTACCTTATATACCACCCTGTTAGGCTAGACGAAGCTTTATCATAAGAACACGCTTGCTCCAGAAATGCATCCAGATTTAGTTGGTCCGCCACTGAAGGACAACCCCCCAGAGAGCTTCATCAGACCTGATATGGCAGTCTCTTGCCTGTTCTTCACATAATTTTTCAAAGAAAATGAAGCCTAACAAAACGTGTTGGTGGGAAGCCTAAAAAAATAAAGCATGTTCTTCACATAATTTTTCAAAGAAAACAAATATGAATGTAACTGATGGCTTGCGACCAGTTCACTAATACCTTACCCAACATGTTTGAGCAAATGTGATTTTCAAATAGTACCACTCGGATAACTTACTAGTTACTTTAGTAGAAGCTTTATACGACTGTCTTCATCTCGATTTGCTCGTGTGAATGATAACCCGTAAAAATGAAATCAGCTAGTACAAAAGAAGCTATGCGCTTAAACTAATAATTATAAGGATTAGGGGTTGGATTAGGGAAAGATAGATACTCCTTTAAGATACACTTCTTTAAATTAATATATACATACATTTAGCTTGTTAGATACAATCCTTTTAGTTACTAGATACATACACGTAGCTTGTTAGATACACTCCGTTAAGGATTAGGGGTTGAATTAGGGAAAGATAGATACTCCTTTAAGATACACTCATTTACTTTGCTAGATACATTCATTTATATTACTAGATACATACCTTTACATTGCTAGATACACGTCTTTATTTTACTAGATACACTCATTTACTTTACTAGATACACACCTTTACATTGCTAGATACACGTCTTTATTTTACTAGATACACTCATTTACTTTCCTAGATACACTCATTTATATTACTAGATACACACCTTTACATTGCTAGATACACGTCTTTATCTTTCTAGATACACTCATTTATATTGTGATTAAATTGAGAGAGTGCTTGAAAGAAAGAAAGAAACATAAGGTTTTTAAAAGACTTGGTGCCATCACTAAACATAAGTAAGTTTCTTATTGCTCAATCTCCTTTGGGCATAAAAGACGTCCTCATATTGGGACAATATTTTGAAGTGTGTGTGATGGTCGGAGTCAGATACCATCCAACAGAAGTGCACATAATTGCAAAAGACCTATCAAATACAACCAAAAACACTAATGTCACTGTAATCACAATTACCATGTAAATCTTTTGGTTCACCCAACTGCCAACCCACTGTCTCCTTTCAAACTTGATCTGCTCTCTCTTCTTTATCCAACCGTTTCTAACCGCCATTGACGAAGAAGACAAAGGAAAAGAAGAAAGCTTCTTTTTAGGAGCTGAAATCTCATTTATGGGTTGATGACCATGATCATCACCATCCGGGTGCTTTGCCTTAACTACAATCGACTTAAACTCGTGTTTGTCAGTGTAAACGAAACGTAACAGTGAGATTTTGTTTGGGTCGAGTTGAGAGTAAATTTCTCGTCTTTTCTCTTCGATTTCTGACAGAAGGATTGAGAATCGGTCCAACCCTCGGCTAGAATAAGGATTCTTTGATTTGGATTTCCGTGGGGAGGAAACTGCGCTTGGAGTTTCTCTTTCAAATTCGTACTCACCACTGTCAGTTCCACTCCAAAACAGTACCCACAGCATAAAGCTGTGATCCAACCCCTGTAATTCGCTACTCCGTGTTTTATAACCTTGGTGAAATTATCGTTGTGCTTCTCACCTGACTTGTGCAGCTGCTGGTAGTTTCCGTCAGGCATGTCTTGCCCGAAAATCACCACTGTAAAAGCCAAAACTGTCTGGAAAAGGGCAGGTATGAAGAATGCGATCCTCCAAGCAGTAAAGCTCTTGGCACCAATCTTTACGATGAGACTGAATACGAATTAAATTATGAGTTGCACCTCCTCCAAGGTTTCCCCATCCACCTGAGAAGTACGGAACACGTTAGCATCAAAATTGTCGTTGTGAGTCTCTTTACTGATACAAAAAAAAGGAATTTTTGCCAGTTACCTGAGACCCCATTGGCGCGACCTATTACAGGAGGCGAAAACATGGAGCTCATCAAGAACTGAGTCGAAACAAACGTGGCCAAAGAAAAACCAGTGAAAAATCGGACCAAAAGAAACCTAGTAGCTGAATCTGCATTGGATGTGAGGTACACAGCAGGCGCAGTCAAGAGGGTCAAGGACGCCGAGGCAAACATACACACACAAATAAACAAATAATACAATTAAAATCAAATCAAATTTCTTTAAACCTAAAGTATTACTACCCACTTTGTCAATCAAACAACCATGAGCAGCGATGGTTAATGTTTGATTCAACACCACTAGTTAATAACCTTACCAGTCATCCTAAAAGCCATCACAGGCTCCATTTGATCATTCCTTTGTCGGCGATTTCCCGTCACAAATTTAATTTCTCCGGCGTGCAGGTCTTGTGCTTCCGGCAAGATGAATCAATGATGTGAAGCATGAAGGAGACAAACGGAATTAAAACGGGTCGGCTATGTTGAAGGCCGGTATCGCTGGTAGATTAGGTGGTCGTAGTTGGGTTGCGTGTGTTTTCCGGCAAAGATTGGTGGCCCGTTGTCGGCGATCGAAGGTCGTGGAGTCGTAGCCTGTGTCGGTCGGTGTGAGAGAGAGAGAGGATAAATGGGAGAATATTTTACAATTGAAATGTCAGCGCATGTTTTATTAATTTGGGGTAGTTCGTACGGTTCGTACTGAACTTTAGTTCGCACCTGACCCCGACCCTATATATATATATATATAGATTTAGGATCCGGTGAGAACGACCACTCGGTGAGAACGGTGAGAACACACTCACCTATAAACAACTCACTGTTTCACGCGCATACAAAAATCCAAACTCAACTTTGACTTTTCTCTCACTTAATTACCCTTATGTCATTTTATCTTTTCCTTTGCTTTATCAAATCCCCCCATAACCATTTATCACATACTGTCACCAACTATCACTTGTCGCGACAATCACCAGAAACGCCGGCGAACACCGTAAATTTCTCTAATGCCGACGCAATTCCACGATTTCCATTCAACTTTTCGAACTCACAACTTTGAAACTCTAGATCTCGATTCTTCTTCTCTTCTCCATCTCCACTTCGACCACCGTCTTTATCAGCCTTTCACCAGCGAGATCCTCGGCTAGCGCAGTAGCATTTCACCGGCATCAACATCTTCGCCAACCAACACTCAACGACATCCGAGCACGTCGCAGTACTGAATAACGCCTCCTCATCGTCACCTGTGTTTTCTCCTTCCAACCATTACCATTGTCGGATCTAAGAAAATTAATGTAACTGGTTTATTTATAGATGTACCTCAACTCAATTTTAATGTACCTAATAACTAATTTTGTGTATCTATGTTAGATACAATAAAATAGTGACTAGATACATTAAAACAGTAGCTAGATACGCAACAAATTAGATCGGAAACTCGTAGCTCTTATGGGGAAAAGGGGTCGGTTGTGACAGTCGTTGGTGGTGTGCCGTCACTGTTGGAACTCGTCGATGGCGGCAGCCAGTATGAGTGACTGGTGAGGGTATGAAGATGATAAATAGGAAAGTTGCAGTAGGATAAATGGTCTAGTTGATCGCTGGAGTTGCACCGACATCGGCAACTGTCACAAGATTTCCGTCGCCAACCAGCAGAAGCATATTGATCGTGCAGTGGTAATCGCGGTCGATTTAGGTGGTAGTTGTCGGTTTAATACGTGAAAAAGGAAAGAATGATGAAGGTCGATTAAAATATTAAATTGGTGGTCGACGTTGATCGACGGTGGTATAGCCAGTGACATCGACATCAGAAATGTTGATGAAAAATGTAGTTGATGATAATGTAGTGGCACTAGTGGGCAAATCAATTATAGGAATAACGAAGGGATGGGATAAAATTCTGAATGAACTATGACTTGGCCACGTATTTTGTTTCTAATATAGACCGTTGATTGTTTTAATCCTATGACTAAAGATCGTTCTCACCGTTTTCACCGAGTGATCGTTCTCACCGGATCCCACCTCTATATATTTACATTTGCTAACCTTCTTGTATGGTTTTCTGATATAGACATTTTTTAAGAACAAATATTATACATTTGCAGATCTTTGTACCTATAGTTTCTGAGAAGCCATTTGCAATGTGTTTCAACTTCCTAACAAAGAAGTTGGAAATCTTACATTTGATGAGGCCAGAGATGGTAAATTTTGCACCAAGTATTGAGCCTACGGTATCCACATTTCAGCCTACTTGTTTTGTTGATGCTATCATACGATATTAATATTATTTGCATTTTTGAGAAATGTTTGAATTTATATGTCCTATGCAGAAAGACTTTGTTATTAAATGCTTGCTCAAGAAAATGTCGTCTATAGTGGCTGTCCGTGACATGAAGCCAGAGGAGATTATTCTGAGGTCAAATCTTGGTAATGGAAGTGATTCAGGAATTTACCTCATGCGGTTGTTGGAGAAATACAAAGGAGAAAGAAGGACTTGTGTGTTGGGACTCCAAGATGTAAGCTGCTTTACAATGTTTTTCCCTATTTATTTACTTGTATGTATATGAGTAGTATAAATCAATGTTCCTTGTTTTGTAGAACAACCAAGTTAAGGTTTTTGGTACAAGGGCATGCTATGAGTTGTTGTCTTTTGCTGGTAATCAAGACTTCCAAAATCTAAGAAAGAATCCCAGAGGTGCCACCAAGGATACCCGTCAATGTCAGTTGTTAGACACAGAAATATTGGCTCGGGTAATCAATGCCCGCAAGGATGACAAGTAATTTCTAAACTTTTATTACATATTTGTTTGATTTTTGTTTTAGAAGTTGTGCTAATTGTATTGGTTTGTAGGTATTTGGATGAAATTATCGTGGCCCCTTTGAATGGATGAATGTCTGTGAAAAGCAATGAAAAGTTTGCAAAATCGTCAATGGATAAGAGATACGGTTAGTATATAAACATTTTTCATTTAATCGACCAGATAGGTGATCAAAATTTTGTAACAATATTTACATTTGTAGGTGATTGACATGTTTGGTGTGATGTGTACATATAATCGACCGGATATTTCGTACTTGCCTTCAACAAAGTGAGGGTATGTATCTAAGTAGTACATTTTGAATTTACTTTTTACTTTTCCCTTTTTTACTTCATTTTTGTGAGGAATAATATGTCATCTCAACTATGTTTCAAAAGAAAAAACAGATGTCATATATTTGTTAGTATAGTTTATTAACTTATTTTTTTAATTTGTCAGTATGCTAAGCCACAATTAAAGGTTAACGAGGTAAACTTTGTTTGGTGCCCTCATCTTAAGATGCACTACACGCCAAAAGATGGATCTACTATTGAGAAGGTAAAGTTACTAATGTCCAAACTGTGATAATATATGCATAAAATACTAATTACCATGCATATCCTAGTTACTTACCTATGTAAATCATTTTGCTTTTATGTAGGTTTTTTTCACAATCGGCAAAGATGGTAACCATTGGTTAGCTTGTGTGTCTGATCTCAAGGAGGAGAAGAACTACATTTTGGACTCTCTCAGGAAATATAAGAAAAATGATAAGAAAGCTGTGGAGGAATATAATACTTATGTGGAGGATATTGTATGGTCGCCATTTTTTATTTTAATTCAGTCTAGAAGTCACAATTTAAGATATTCATACAAGTATTTTTGTTGATTGTTTGTTGTTCACAGATAGTCAATGTTGCAAATCAGATACCGAGCACCAATGGTTACAAGCGCGTCAAGGCCATCGGTTTGTTTCCCATCAAGTGAAGGATGTCCTCAAAGAACCAAACATGTTAGTTTGTTATATATTTTTGTGTTATTTTTTGCTTAATGTTAATTATTTTAATATCATTTTCAATATCATATGTTGCTTGAATAGTTTTGACTGCGGAGTATATGTCATGAAGTTTCTGGAAGGTGCAATGTTCAATATAGATTTGTGGACGGACAAGAAACATTACAAAGTGAGTTTAATGGACTTGATAATTCATATATGTTTTATCTTAAATTTTCTGCCATTTTATCTTAAAATTCTGTCATTTCTGTCCCATGTTTTAAGAGATTCGACCAGCTTTACATTACCTGTTGTAGACGGATTTTGTAATGATACCCTAAATGCACCCATGCTAAACCGTTATGTGGGAAATGCACCCTATCTTTAAGAAAAGCACATTAGCGTTAATACACTCAGGGAAGAATTATGGGAACAACTTGAATATCCCTAGTCCAAGTCAAGTAATCACTAACAATGAAGACCGCTTGGACCCGGTGGAGGATATGTACTTCTTTCGGGCTGCCATTTTATCTTAATTTTCTGCCTTTTTTTTTTTTTTGTTTTGCAGACTTGATTGCTTATTGTCGACAAATTATGTTGCGGTGATAAAATGGGAGAAAAACACTTCTCGGGTATCCTTTTTCTGTATTTTTATATGTTTGATTTGTCATCATAGGAGTCGTTCAGGTTGGTACAGTTTTTTTAATTGCTAGATACACTCCTTCAAAGTTGCTACATACACTTTTTTAAATGGCAGATACACTTTTTAAACTAAAAAAAAAATCAAAAACTTGAACAAGGGGTAGTTTAGTCATATTAGGTGCGAAAGAGAATTAGGATTTCGTAGTCAATATTTTTTCATTGTTCGAGAGATGATCTCCCATGATAGTCTCTCGTTTCGCGTTATCCGCTTATAAGTTATAAGTCTTAATTCCGTTAGTCTACCGAAAGACGTATCACGTTTGAATTATTGTGTCGGAATGTCTTGTAATTAATTTAATGGTCAATCGAAAGGAAGAAACAAAAGAGGAAGGAAAAGACTAAAACTTCAATCATGAGGTGATGAGAAAAAGAGGGAAGAGTGTGAACCTTGCGGTTTTCTCGAGATGCCTATCTGTCACCAAAGAATTGCGATTACGTTTTTTGAGTTGTAATCTTTATAAATTAAATATGAAGTTCCGTTAGTCTACTGAAAGACGTATCACTTTTTTCAGGTTGGCTACATTATGTTTTTTGAACCGCTAGATACACTCGTTAATATGGTCGCATACACTATAGTCCGTCACTACATACACCTTACACTTCTATATATTGCTTTAAAATAATTCAACCTCATGTCATTCTTTTTTAATCTCCGTGCGATTTTTCACAATGGTTGATGATGAAGATTATTGGATTATTTCTTTTAATCAAGCCTCATTTCAAAGGATTCGGCATCAGTTCAAATTTTTATTTTTCTTGCAAGAGTGGTTGTACTTTGAAGAGGTTGATTAAGTCGGGGTGACTTTTGTCTAGTATTTCACATTTTTAGTTTCCTTGTCTTTGTTTGTATCTTTTCAAAGGAAATAACTTGGAACATCCGTGGTCAACTAGATACACTTCTTTAGACTGCTAGCTACTCTTGTTCGTACTGCTAGATACACTCCTTCATTATTTTTAGAAAAGGATGTTCGATACAAACGCCATCTTTGTAGGAGAATTCAGAACTTTTTGTCCATTTTTCCATCTAAGAATATGAAAAATTTAAGACTAAATTTATATAAAAGAGATGATGTGTTTTCCTAGTTTATATAAACAAGTATACAATGACGCATTGTGACCATACATTTTTTCGGACGGGTAGTTACATTCCACGAGTCCATAATAAAGAAAAAAAATGATTTGGTTGGAGTAATTTGATGTTCAAGAGTTCATTGTGACCATACACTTTTCCGGCTAATTGAAATTCTGTTATTAGTATTAAATTATCATACTTGACACTTTTGATCAAGTTGTCTATAAAATCGAAGTAAAGAATGAGGAAAACTTACTATAATGCTTGACACTTAATAACAAATAAACAACACAAAAATTGAAGAAATTTGAAATGTAGTACTCCGTAATAGTTTTGCATAACATGCGACAAACAAAGGATAATTACTAATTACAGATCAAAATGTGGATTGTAGCCCATATTTGAAGTTATAAAATATAACCAACATTATAAAAAGTGCAGTACAAATTAATAATCCGGAAAGTAATTGCGGATTTCAAAACGAATATCACTGAAAACATCATTATCACCTTCAACCCAATCCACCGGGTCGTTTTCCCATGCAAGCGGAACTGTCCCGAACTCAAAGGAAGGCCCCTGAGCATACAAATATGCCACCAGTCCCAAATCATCTCTATTAGCAACCCATAAATATGGTCCTGGCGGAGGTTTAACGTTTTCAAACCACCACCTCGAAGCTTCATTATTAGAAAAAGCGCGCTCCAGTTTGCGTGCTTGACGGAAGCATTCGCGCTCATCTCCCGCTCCAAACTCAATCATTGCATGTCCCTTGAACGACCCATTTGAAGAAATAGCCGGGTGGATAGCTTGAACTAAATTTAATCCAAAGACCCGAATAACTTCTACTAATCTGGTCAAGATCATATGAGAGAGTTTCCTTTCCAAACCCATCTCTTGTGCTTGGCAAATTATAAAGAATACACATCACAGGTTTGACGTACGATATTTCGGAATGGCGTCCAAACTTTCTATTTTATTATAGGATGCATCGATTCATAGGATGCATCGATTCATAGGATGCATCGATTCATAGGATGCATCACACTCATAGGATGCATCGGACATAATTAGGGATGATTGAGTATGCGATTATGGAAAGATATTTGGTGTAGTTTCAAAGATAAGATTAAGTTTGAAGTTTTTTGAAACAAACACATGAAAACCTATTTATATAGAAATAATTAAAGCAGATGCAATGCATCCGATGAATCTGATGCATAGAAACGTTTGGTGCATTCTATGAATCTGATGCACAGAAATAATCTGATTCATAGGATGAATGTTTGGTGTGAACGAATTAAGTTTGAATTTTTTTGAACGAATGAATGTTTTTTTGAACGAATGAATGTTTTTTTGAACGAATGAATGTTCTTTTATAAAGTTCAACCAAAAAGAATCCAAAAAGAATTGACACAAATTCTTACTTAAGACGGGCACTATCCGTCTTAAGTTGTAGACGGATACCATTTTGTGAGACAAAATGCGCAAATAGAGGATAGTGGGAGGCACATGGGGGTGCCCCCACTTGTCCCCCATATTCGTTTTGTGAGTGTAACTACCCGCCTTAAGATTCGACCCGTCTTAAGCAAGACCTACTCATTTTTAAAATAAAGAACTTAATCTTCAATTTGTATTTATATTTTATTTTTAATTATGTGTGTCACACCTCGACTTTTGAGGGTACACAATAAAAGTTTGTATAATAATAGAGAAGCAAAGTGTTTGAACAAGAACGTGAGACATTAGACAACGAAATAACACTTCGCAACTTGGGCAATTTCTAATATCATGATGCGTTAATTAAACATACTTCTTAGAAGTCTTTACTTAAATTTTGGCTTTTTCAATTTTTCGGAATCCTATTTTTTTTTAATCGCTAGTTTCACTTGTTCAGTTGGCTACATACACTTTGTTTGCCTCCTAGTTACACTCCTTCCGCAGCTACAAACACTCTAGTCAGGCCACCACCCCTATTTGAATACAATGTATACACTAACCCCCTCTATACTCCGTCAATCCATAGTCAGTATAAAAACAGTAAAAAAACAACAGCGTAAAAACGTACATAAAAAAAAAAGTTGGAAGTTAATACAAAACCAATTTTTCCAAAAACTACATAAACCAAAAACCCATTGAAATCGGTTTTTTAAGTGAGTACATAACATTACAAAACATAACAGACTTTTTTGAGTGACATCTACAAATGCCACATATACCACAAACCCACTGAATTCAGTTTCAAGGGAGTCGACTCGGGCAATTTCTACTATCATGGTTACTCATTTCACCGCAAGCACGGCATTTTCTCAGAGGCTTTGCATTTTCCAAGACTGTCTTTTCCTTGTTTGATGTTATCCTCTTTCCCGATCCCTTATTCTTGCACTTCTCTGGTGGTAAAACAGTAACTTCAGTTGGAATTTTTGACCCAAGAAGCATCTCAATCTCAGCTTTCTTATCTTTTGACTTTCCCGACTTAATTGAAATAATCAACTTTTCATTGAAACTCCGGAGCAATTGAAATAGCGCATCAGAATGTTCCTCACTATCCTCAACAAGTGAGACTGCACTAAATACCTCCGACCATAATTCACTTATATTGTTTCGCGACTTTCGATTGACACACAATCAGCTAGTACAGCTTTTTCCAACAAAAGTAGAAAGAGGGTGGGAAGTTGCGATTTGCTCCATCTCAAAGTGCTAAATACTCTTTAGGTATATGATCAAACTCCCTATCTTTCAACAACCATAAAATGTGCCTACAGAGTATCCCAATTCTTTCAAACATCTTACAAGAACAAGAGAACTTATTATCACTTAAATCAACTTTGTATTCCTTGTCTTTCTCACGATCAATTATTGAAATATTATCATTCGCACCACTTGCATTTGGTGATGGTAAATGGCCACAAGTATAACATGCTGCTTGGACTTCTACTTGGAAAATATAAAATATAATGATTGTGTAAAACTCAGAAGCTTGCTTTTCTAAAAGGAGAGGGGTTGTCAATTTTGGATAACAATTCTTATCATCCGCCATTACCTTAGAATATTTCCATCTCTGAGCATCCATTGCTGTTTGGAAACGCATCCAAAACTCGACAAGTGTGACATGTGGGTTGGTGAAGTTTCCAAAGAAGCTATTTTCGACTCGATCTTAATGTTGTGCGCAAAATCCCACCCAAATATGTGTCTCTAATGTAAGCATGAATCCAAAGAGCACGGTGCTTAAACATTTTCTTCAACCACTTGTTATCACAAAGCTCATATGAGGAAATTATCGAATTCCATTTCGATTCAAAATCTTCTGGAGTGATTTCTACATCCCAAACAACTGAGTTAATTTCCTTCAAAAAAGTTGTGTCTTGGGAAATCGATGGACCAACCTTGTCGTGCAACTTCTTCATTATATGCCACATACACAATCGGTGGCGTGTTTTGTCACCAAACACACCCTTAATGACTTTTTGATGCCTCTACATTGATCAGTTATTATAGTAATAGGATAGCGATCACCCATAACCGTTACAAAATTTTGAAACAACCACGAAAATGATTCTGCATTTTCGTTTCGTATCAAACCCATTTGTAAAAGTAATGCAACCCTTATGGTTATCAACACCCGTGAAAGGGACAAACACCATTTTATATTGGTTGAAGTTATAAGTGGCATCACAGAAACAAACATCACCAAAAAGGGCATAATTTTTAATTGATATTGGATCGCCGAGAAAAGCTTAGTTATTCTCGCTTTGATCGTCCACATCAAAGTCAAAATAGAAAGATGGAGACATAGCTTTTTTTCGCATGAAGTTCTCTATTAACATCTGGGCATCATATTCTTTGATGTATTTCTTTACATCCCTTGAAAAATTTTTGAAATCTTGTAAAGAAGCACCCACATTTTTGTATCCCTTCACATCTTTGTTTGAACATCCTAAATGTTTGCACAGGACCATGGTTTACATGAGCATTATCCATTATCATTTTTTTGTGAACCAAGTTTAAATCCCTACATGGTTTCAAATGTATCATAGTTGTTGGCGTATTCATAGCATGTGAGTGAACCTCAACAAAATCATAAATCTCGTATTCACCCGTTTGAATTCTTCTAAAACTAACCTTAGCCTGACAACCAATTCGCGTAAGGGTCCTCTTTCTTTTTGTACCCTTGTGATTACTTTTGCCTTGTTTATTACACACGCACCACTTGTGTGTAACTATCCCGTCAACTAATTTTGTTGAGTCTAATCTAGTAAGGAACCCACAAACCTTGGCACATTCCTCATAAAAATGTATGCCTTCTTCCAAAGTTGCAAATTTCATCCACAATCTTTGGTTTTAATTCTGCTGAGCATCTTGGCAATCCCACTATTTGATTATCGAAATCAACTCTCGGGGTGGCTACAACATCAAAAAAAAAAAAAAAACAAAAGGAAATGATTTTAATTTTATCAGTTACCACCTACACAAGCTTCTTAGACAATACATTACTTAATTAGAAGCTACAATTTAATACCTGGTACATTAGTGACAAGCAATTGATTTTCTTTTGAATTACTTGAAGACGCTTGCACATTAGTAACTTCTACAATGTCCGCACGTAAAATCAAAGAAAACAACGAATTCTGGAATCAAACATAATCCCAAAATCCTAGGTAGTGGAACACGTAATTTTAATTTGTCAAGTTACATACAATCGTCTACGTAGTTATATACACTCATTTGTGAAGCTATATACACTTTGCTACCTTTTGTTTATTGCACTATTTTCATCCCATTCCCTCTATGCTATCTAAGGGTAGCTAGATACGATTTTAAGTCCTTCTACAAACACACCTTTGGTGGTGTATACACATTTTAGACCATAATTGATAGTCGTTGCTTACAAACGTAAACTCAGTGTACCGAAATCAACTACGACAGTTTATCCAAACAGAATCTCTAAATCCAAACAGGTCCTTAATATCTAAGTCGATCAAAGTAATACTCCCTGCAAATTTACAATCATACATTTTTTAATATTGACAGAAACACATCCTCAACTACCTAGATACACACAACCAATGAAAGCAACTTATTTTGGGTCACAATTAGCAAGAATAATAAAATAATGTATCACGATAATTCCCTTCTTCAAATTATATGTAAACAACAAGATTTGAAGACACATTCATACATCTACATACATACACATCTTTAACTTGCTGGATACAAAGAACATGTAACAAAGAGTTACCTATGACTTCGCCATTACCGAATCTTCTTCTTCAATTATTACCATCCGAAAAAAAAATTCGTTCTTGTTAGATTATTACCCAAATTAGATGGTTTTATCATCAAAGAAACTCTAATTTTTCGATCACAATAATTTTAATCAACTAATGAACCAACAAATCTAGAATCAAAACCACAAAATACCATCTTAAACCAAAAAACTAATCAAGTTAAATTTTTAAGCAAACCCTAAGTTTTTAAATTGGATTTGTTTCAAAATCTTAATTAAAACTTACCTTGAATTTGTATTCCGAGGTGCAATAATGGAGTTTGATTGATGCGCAGCAATGGTGTCGGAAAGAGAAACTAAGAAATCAAGATGAGAATTTGTTATCGCATTAATGGAGTTTGAAAGAGGAACGAAGAACCGAGAATTTAAATGTTATTATATAGGGGGGGTCGGTTAAATGCGGTTCGCACCGAACTTTAGTTCCTACCGACCCCCTATATATATATATATATATATATATATATATATATATATATATATATATATATATATATATATATATATATAGGCAAGATCCGGTGAGTCCACCTATATTTTTGAGTCCCATGAGTCCACTTATATATCACACACTATACACAAGAATATCACGAATAATGAAAACTACTATTATAATGAAAACAGTTAGTTGAATTGTTCTAACGACTTGTTTACATGGTAGCTGATGATTTGCACGATTATAACAAAAGCAACATTATAAGCAAGGGTGAACAGTAGAATGAAATTAAAGTGAATTGAAGAAAAAAGCTATTCAAGTGTTTCCAGTTTCCGAGTTTAATCGTAAAAATAAAAATTGGTTTTTTTTTTTTATTTTCAAAAGATTGGTTTTCGATTATAGCTATACTTTGTAAGTGCCGTATGACGATGATATAACAATTTTGATTATCAAACATATAGGATTCGACTAATGTAATCACCGGGATTACAAAAGAGAAGACAAACTTCTGCTTGCGGTACGGTAAATTAAAGAACAAGGATAATAATGGCATCGTAAATCCTATGATGTCGTTGACCTTACTGTCCAAAGCTCGATTCCATAATAATGACTAATGAGGTATGTGGTGTCCTATGGGGACATAATTATAAGCATTTCTTCAAGCTCATCAGTAATCTGTTTTTGATCATTTTTGCTAGCTTTTCTTTCTTCCTTTTTCTTCCCAGAATAATGGCTCCAATGTCCTTTGAAATATCGGCAGACTTCAGCCTTGGTCATTTTGTTTAGAGTATAATGTCACCTGTCCCGATAATTTATTCATCAGTGTGTTGTAATTCTTCTGATACTGGAGACATAGTGTCGTTCTATTGGTGAAAAAACGATGTCGTAACAACCGGGTTTCGGTCGCTTGTGGGTCCAATTGCTCCGCCGAAGAAGAACAGGTTTCTTGGGTGATTATCTTGGGTGTAAACAGAGCTTGTTTTGTAAAAACTGAGGCTTGTGGGTCCAATTGCTCTGATAAAGCCAAGCAGCAACACTATCTGAATAGGGTCATACGGCCCTCTTTACAATGAATATCATTCTAAGAAATTTACTACATGTCCAAATACAACATAAACAAATGGGTAAACCAAGATTAAATGAGTATATACAAATCTATTAGAATACTAAAAAAGACGACAAGTAGTCTTGTGTAAGGCGACTTTACACAAAGATCATGTAAAACGGATCCATACCACAAGAAAATCATGCTATAATAGTGTGAAGTGAAATTTAGATGGTGAAAGGCGGAGTGAAAGGCGAAGTTAGATTCAGTGATGTGATATTGTATAGTATAACCTGTGATATTGTTTAGTACAACCAGTGATATTGTTTATTGT
Organism: Silene latifolia; assembly: GCF_048544455.1. Taxonomy (NCBI): domain Eukaryota; kingdom Viridiplantae; phylum Streptophyta; class Magnoliopsida; order Caryophyllales; family Caryophyllaceae; genus Silene; species Silene latifolia. The sequence goes on from NC_133538.1 coordinate 343,491,250, forward strand.
GAGGTGTGATATTGTTTTGTATAACTTGTGATACTCATTTACTTGACTCACAGTCTAAGATACAGTATCACGAGTTATACTAAACAATATCACAGCTCAGACTTTAAAAAAAAAAAAATTATTATCTATAATTTTTTTTTATTAATAAAAAAAATCATGATATTTTTGTGTAGAGCGTGTGATACATAAGTGGACTCACGAGACTCAAAAAGATAGGGTGGACTCATGTGATCCTAATTCTATATATATATATATATATATATATATATATATATATATATAGAGAGAGAGAGAGAGAGAGAGAGAGAGAGAGAGAGAGAGAAACAGGCAAGATCCGGTGAGTCCACCTATATATTTGAGTCCCATGAGTCCACTTATGTATCACACACTACACATAACAATATCACGGATATTTTTCTTTCGAAAAATTTATGAGAAGAGATAATAAAAGAAAGAGATATATAACAAAAAATTTGAGATGAATACAAACCTCCTGAAAATAAGGACTAAATGATTGGAGACAGAAATAACATTGTTCCAACTTTATAAGTTTGTATTTGTATTTGTATTTGTGTTGGTGTATAGTTTTTCGCAGTTCGCTCATAATTCAAAATACTTATTTTCTCAACTGTCAAAAACCAACAAAGTTTATTGTGGTGAATGAATGTATATATGGATGGATAGAATGCGCGTTGCAGGACAAAATATTTACTGTCTTTCAACTCTATGTCTCTGTATAAAATATTCGAATGAACGTGTAGTGAGTGCGACATATTTGAACGGCAAACATTGAACTCTTTGTCCAACAAAACTAACATGCCTCCGACTAAACGTGTCACTATTACATTATCCTTTTTTATTCATTTCATCACTCCTTTAGTCCTATTCTTCCCTTTTTTATTAACTCAACTTTTTAATATATGGAAAAGGTATTAGCTATCGTCGGTTCGTCGGTGATTCCTGTTCAATTTATTTTCTTTTTTTCTTACACCAAAGAAGAGAGGAAAACATGTAGGGAGTACTCCGTATGTAATTACTTTTAACCAACCCAAAAATAAAATAAAATATCATTTTATCAAACTAATAAAGTATACATCTAAGTCTACCTTTCGACGCCTAAGAGAAGCTGAGCAAGATGCAGCCAAGCTTGCTTATGAATGCATCTTAAGCAAGAGAGAGGCTGAACAATTTGCTGCACGTAAATTAGGTTCAGTGGTGTGATATTGTATAGTATAACTCGTTATATTGTTTAATACAACCACTGATATTATTTATCGTAAATTATGATATTGTTTTGTATAACTTGTGATACTCCTTTACTGAACTCACAAAACTCATATACAATATCACAGCTTAAATTTTTATTTTTTTTAATTTTTTTTTTTTTAAAAAAAACAACGTGATATTTTTGTGTACAACGTGTGATACATAAGTGGACTCACTGGACTCAAAAAGATAGGGTTGAATCATGTGATCCTAATTATATATATATATATATATATATATATATATATATATATATATATATATATATATATATATATATATATATATATATATATATATATATATATATAGAAAAGAGAGAGAGAGAGAGAGAGAGAGAGAGAGAGAGAGAGAGAGAGAGAGAGAGAGAGAGAGAGTTTTTCTAAAATGTGCCAAACAGGCACATGTTAAGATGCTATTTAAGGAAAGATTTACATCAATAATTCTCTAACTATGGTAATAATGAGTTTGGATTTTAATTTCTCATGATATATTGATGTAATATTTCCTTTCTTAGCATCTTAACATGTGCCTATTGGACACATTTTAGAAAAATCCATATATATATATATATATATATATATATATATATATATATATATATATATATATATTGTTCTGAAAGTTTTGATGGTCAGGATTCGGTGAGAACCACTAACATAATGAGAACCGTGAGAACCCTTACTAAATCATCATCAAATCTTGTTCTGAAAGTTTTGATGAATCACTTACCCTTAGTTTAGTTTATTGATCAAACACATGTTTAGTATAGCTAAACAAGATGTATTGATTTTTTTTTTTAACAAAATATAAACTTAATGTATAAAAATACAATTATGTATACTAAAATGATTATAGATGCACGAAAACGAATATCAGGTGCATGAAAATTGTCACATGCATGAAAATGATTACTAGGTGCATGAAAATATTGGCTCTAGGTGCACGAAAACGAGTTCTAGGTGCAATAAAATTGTTAGGTACAAGAAAATGAGTAGTAGGTGCACGGAAATTATTAAAATGTTTCTCATCTCGATTTCCGTTAAAAATTATACTTTTTGGACCAAGAAATATGTTATCTAGCCATAAAAATTCTATGCCGAATCCAAATATGTCGTTATTTTTCAAAAAAAATAAAATATGTAAGGTAGAGTTCTCAAGGTTCTCATTATGTTGATGGTTCACACTGGATCCCAAATCTATTTATCTATCTATCTATATATATATATATATATATACTAGATTTCATGCCCGGCCGTTGGCCGGGTTATATCATAACAATGGCTTTTAAGAATATATCACTTATAATTTGAGTTACTACTTGTCTAACAGTAACATTATAATATTTGGTTACGCAATGATCAATACGAAAGTAATTTAATTCACTTTGAAATAATTCAAGCATTTTTAAATTGAGTTGGACTTTTTATTTAGTTACATAGACAACATAATGTATGTACCTATAATAGTTTTAACCGCTTGTCGAATTTGACTAACTATTGTCGACATTTTTATCTAAACTATCCAAAATAGTTCTTTTCATATTAGTTTGACCTATAGATAATGCTATAAATAATAAGGTAAGAATAAAAATTCGAGCAAAACTCGTACGTAGACTAATCAACGATGATAACAATATATAGAGTGATACAATGATAAAGATTATGGAAATAAGCATGGCTTAGGTATAATAAGATAAAAAATAACGGACTATGAATAAAAAAGAGCGTGAAGAGTTTATTGATACGTGCATTTTATATAGTCTTTTTAAGCTTCTTTATGCACGTATTTCTATGCTATTCTCGTAGTTTTATGCTACGAAATGCCCCGTATATTCTACTTTGGTTTGTTTTGCTTTATTTGCAGGAATGGATCCGGAAGTGGTGGAATCAAGCCTTTTATCGTCCACTTTGCTTGCATTTAGAGGATGATTGGATTTGGAGCGGGAAATACTGCTGTTACGGGATGCGTGAAGTCATTTCAGAAGCTAAATAAACAAGTCAATGCTGAAATCAACGAAACAAGTAGCCGGCTGAGTCAAAGTCACTCGATCGAAGGTTTTTGTGGTCGATCGAGTAATTTTGGATAGAATAAGTCTTCGATCGAGTAACATTTATATTCGATCAAAATGCGCATAATTGGAGTTCCTCGATCGAGTAGGTTTTCTGCTCGATCGAGAGGTTTTGCTATGATTCCGTTCGATCGAGCAGTTTAAAATGGCTTGATCGAGTAATTCTCTATTGGGCTCGGGCCTTTTAAGTTTTATTTTGTTTCTAGGTCAAATAAATTGTATTTCCTATAAATAGGAAGACGACAAACTACTACAAAAGACACCTCAGACATTAATCTTTTCCCTTTCTCTCGGTTGAACACTGCCTTTCTTCCGGATCTTATTTAGTAATTCTTTCTCTATTCTCTCTTTATTTTGCAATGTTATTTACTTCTTCATCTTCTGCTTTTATTTTATTTATTATGTCTAGCTAATTTCCCTGCTAGGATTTAGGGGAGTCAGTGAATTGATGTTAATTGCTAACTAGGTTACAAATCCTTCGCTGTTGTTTTGTCTATGTTGTTAATCACTGCCATTAATTATAACTAGCTATTTGAATCGATGCACTTAGCTTAATTAACCTTGGTAAGTGAACAATATGATGCTTTAGTGAGGGCGGAAGCTAAGCTAATAGTATTTTAGGGCGAATTGAGACCGGTAGGAGATATTCGTTGCCCCTTAGACCGACACATCGACTGATCTGTGACCTTAGCTGCAATTAACTGACATTCATTGATGAACCGACAATCCTAGTTTTCTCTCTCTCTTGTTAATTCCTCTTATCCTTAATTCTCTTCCCTTAATCTCATTAGTTTAGTTAAATCAATTAAAACCCCCCATCTTGTAACCATAGACAGACCTAATTGACGAGTAGATAGTGACCGCCTCCTTGTGGAGATCGACCCTACTTACCACTGACTTCTGTTAGTGTATCTAGGTTTTATTTTTGGTACTTGACGAGGTATCAAATTTTGGCGTCGTTGCCGGGGAGGCAACTATTTATTTACTTGTTATTTTTGTTTGTCTTTAGCCTCAAGGGATTTATCCTTTGAGGCCGTTCTCATCTTTTTCTTTAGTGCTATTTTGATAGGTCCTACCTAGACAGTTCTAGGTAAAATATCATCAAAGGGAAGGCTTAAGTACCTTTGATCTTCCACCTATGTTCCATTCTATGGCACATCAGGTGGTTTTCTATTAGAGATGTGGTGTTGCAGGGCACAATGCGGTTATTTGTCTAGCGGGAAACGACCGTGTCAAAATTTGGCGCGATGAAGTCTATGCGTGTAGGCAGCGTAGACAAACTAGTCATTCCACTACATATGTGCCGCCACATCCGCTTCAGCAACGAGGCTGTCAAAGGCCTCCGTTTATCTGGCTCCCGCAACAACAAACCCTTCCTCCCGTTGAAGAGAATTAAGAGGTTGCCGAATTGAAATCCTTGATGAAGGCACTTGCGCTTCGAGCGTAAGAAATTGATAAAGCTAGGGAAGCTCGTGTCAAGCTACTTGAATCTCAAATAGCTCGATTAGCTACCGAGATGGATTATGGGCATTTAGAGGAGGTACTTGATATTTGTACCAAGAGCGGTCCTCCCTATGAAGAACCTGAGATGTCTATTGATGATGAAGAACTGTACTAATTGGAAATTGAAGAGCACGAAGCATTTCTCAATCACTTCACTACGGTTTAGCATCAACCACTCGATCGAACAGCGCATCATGTTCGATCGAGGGAATTCTATGAGGAAGAGTTCGATCGAGTAGAATTTACCAATCGATCGAATGGTTGGTATGAGGAATACCTCGACCGAACACCCCACACTGTTCGATCGAGTAATGCTGAAAAAGGGAACCTCGATCGAACACCTTACCTTATTCGATCGAGTGAACTGTGTGAAGAAACTCCTCGATCGAGCATTATGCATTCTCGATCGAGTGATATAGCCACGGAGAGCAATTATATGTCATCTTGGTTCGTTTTAGATGACGATTTTGACGAAGATAATGGTTATGGTGAATCCCCCATTTGGAAAGTGGAGCTCGATGCTCTCGAAGCTGCAATATATGGGACATAACCCACAAAGGAGGTAATGAGAAGACAGCTAAGTCAGTGATTGTTCCTAGCACGGAAAAGGTAATACATTCTTTTATCAATGATTCCGACGTTGAGAGCAACCAACCCGAGGTAGTAAACGATAATTTCATTATTGTTAGTATTAATAGTACACTATCTCATATGACTCCTGTTTTTTCTATTGATGCTCTACCCAAATAATTTAACAATTTTTCACCATACTTGTCACCGGAAATTCGTTAAACTGAAACGGCGCCTTAGATTGTTTTTAAATGCTCCCAAGCTCTCAAATTTTCCAGCGACGGATAATTTGAGCTTTTGTATTCCGCCCGTAGCTGGAGGGCAGAAATATTTTGTGGACAAATTTGGGAGCTGTCATAGGAAATTCGTTAGGCTTAAACGGTTGCACATTTCAATTTCCTATTTTATTTTTATATTATGGTGCTACTTATGCTCTTGTGTAGCACATGCGTAGATATATGATCTCATGCTAAGAGCTTTGAGTTGTTTTGATTGTGACTGATTGGAGCAGCTGGATGAAAAAGAAGGTCAAGGTGGGACCTGTCTGAAACTAGCGCTGTCCGGGAGGCAACCCGGAGTTTTATCTTTACTTGTTTTTTTCAAAACATTTTAGCTTTGTGTGTAATAATTGGGCTTTTAGACCATATACTTGGAACAGTTAAGCTTTTTTTGTTAGTTCCGCGGACTGTTTATTGCGTCTTTGCAGGAATTTATTATGGATGGCTCGATCGACTACTTTATATACTTGATCGAATCCTTTTGCCGATAATTTCACTCGATCGAACACATATAATTCTCGATCGAGTGCCTGCCAAAGAAGATCTTTCGATCGAGAGCCCTGTTTCCTCGATCGAACACCTAATGAGTCTAATGTATTCGATCGAGTACTAAAACTTCTCGATCGAGTACCATCGTGTGAACTTGGCCTGATTTGCTACCTGTGACGCTGTTCTGAGCTACACGTGACCTCCCATGTTCATGGTCGGTTTGGGGAGGTCCCTCATTTACGTTGTCTTGTGAGTTTTCCGCATCTACATTCTCTCCTTTTTAGTTTGCATTTTCTTTCCTTATCTGTGAGTACAATGAGGGCATTGTACGGTTTGGTTTGGGGAGGTCATGCATCCGTATCTGAGTCTGCATGTTGTTTTTATTGCATTTCTGTTATCACGTTTAATTTCCGTATGCATTGTTGTTTATTTTCATAAAAATCAAAAATCTCATAAAAATTAAAAAATCTATAAAATCAAAAAATTTCACGTTTATTTTTGCATATAGGTCGAGTCGGAACGGTAATTTTCGATAATGAAATTGCATTATAATTTGTCCTTTTGCTTAAGCCATGCATAAACTATTATCTTTTAGCTTTGTCTTGTTGCATCTCCACGAGTTTATGTTAAAATTTAGCTGAACGAATAGACTTGACCTGAAATTTTGGCAAACTACTTATAAATTCTAAGGAACTAGAGCCTTATAAACTGGTGTCATTTATGACTAGTTCATGTAGGATTGTGAGTAGTATACTCCTTGCATAACATGTTCATTAATTTGCACGTATATGAAATTCAATTGCTTTTTGCCTGCATACATTCGGGTTAGTGGTTGGTGTCACATGCAGGGAGGTGCTTACATTCCCTTTTCTTTTATTTTTACCCATTTAACTCCACATTAGCCAAATTTGCCTGTTGACCCTTAACTACATCCAAATTTAGCCTGCCTTGTCAAGCTAGTTTAGTGTATGTTTTTGCGGTATATAATTTATCGTGCCAAGTTTGTATTGTATTGTATTGAATTGGAGTTGGTAGAAAGGAAAGAAGGAGAATGAGATGAAAAAAAAAAGAATTGAAAAATGAAAAAAAAAAAAAAAAAAAAAAAAAAAAAAAAAAAAAAAAAAAAGAGAATTTGTTTGTTGAGACGGTTTCACTCCTATGATTTATTTATATCTGTTGAGGAGTATGTTCAGCTCGGTTTGGTGAGTTTTGGTGCCAAATGAAAGGCACATGTGCTTAATTCTATAATTGAGTGAGAATCGGATGTTGTTATATGGTTCTGTTTAGGTACTAGCTTGGCCGCCTATACCTCCACATTCCCATAAATGTTTGGCCTTTTCTTACCCATTGCCCCCCTTTACCATATTTTGTAAGCCCTCGGCTGTGACGGACCTTACTTGGTTGGAATGTGTGTACAGTAGCTAGAATTGTCTATCATATTAGTTGCATGCATGTTTATGTGGGTCGTAATTTAGGTGAGCGACTATATTTCTTTCTCTCTCTTACATTAATATGTTCACCCTTTGCTTCATGAGAGAAGAGTGACCCGTGAGAGTCCATCATTAAAGGTCTTGCAAGTTCGACGGTTCAGCTTTATTATAAACATCTTTCAACTCGTTTGCATTTGACGGTTTTCGCTATGAGTGTTAGTTCGCTTGCATTAAATCGGTTTAAGTGGGCATTTGTAGCTAGCTCTGAGTTTTCATATCCGTTCCATTAGTTTGCATTTAGTTTACTCGAGGACAAGTAAAGGTTCGGTTTGGGGAGATTTGATACGTGCATTTAATATAGTCTTTTTAAGCATCTTTATGCACCTATTTCTATGCTATTCTAGTAGTTTTATGCTACGAAATGCCCCGAATATTCTACTTTGGTTTGCTTTGCTTTATTTGCAGAAATGGACCCGAAAGTGGTGGAATCAAGCCTTTTATCGTCCACTTTGCTTGCATTTAGAGGATGATTGGATTTGGAGCGGGAAATACTGCTGTTACGGGATGCGTGAAGTCATTTCGGAAGCTAAATAAACAAGTCAATGCTGAAATCAGCGAAACAAGTAGCCGGCTGAGTCAAAGTCACTCGATCGAAGGTTTTTGTGGTCGATCGAGTAGTTTTGGATAGAAGAAGTCTTCGATCGAGTAACATTTATGTTCGATCAAAATGCGCATAATTGGAGTTCCTCGATCGAGTAGGTTTTCAGCTCGATCGAGAGGTTTTGCTATGATTCCGTTCGATCGAGTAGTTTAAAATGGCTCAATCGAGTAATTCTCTATTGGGCTCGGGCCTTTTAAGTTTTATTTCGTTTCTAGGTCAAATAAATTGTATTTCCTATAAATAGGAAGACGACAAACTACTACAAAAGACACCTCATACATTAATCTTTTCCCTTTCTCTCGGTTGAACACTGCCTTTCTTCCGGATCTTATTTAGTAATTCTTTCTCTATTCTCTCTTTATTTTGCAATGTTATTTACTTCTTCATCTTCTGCTTTTATTTTATTTATTATGTCTAGCTAATTTTCCTGCTAGGATTTAGGGGAGTCAGTGAATTGATGTTAATTGCTAACTAGGTTACAGATCCTTCGCTGTTGTTTTGTCTATGTTGTTAATCACTGCCATTAATTATAACTAGCTATTTGAATCGATGCACTTAGCTTAATTAACTTTGGTAAGCCTTGACCTAGACCGGAAGGTTGGAAGGGGTGAGACTGCAGTGAACAACAGGATGCTGCAGTGAGGACGGAAGCTAAGATAATAGTATTTTAGGGCGAATTGAAACCGGAAGGAGATATTCGTTGCTCCTTAGACCGATACATCGACTGATCTGTGACCTTAACTGCAATTAACTGACATTCATCGATGAACCGACAATCCTAGTTTTCTCTCTCTCTCTCTCTCTCTTGTTAATTCCTCTTATCCTTAATTCTCTTCCCTTAACCTCATTAGTTTAGTTAAATCAATTAAAACCCCCCATCCTGTAACCATAGACAGACCGAATTGACGAGTAGATAGTGACCGCCTTTCTGTGAGATCGACCCTACTTACCACTGACTTCTGTTAATGTATCTAGGTTTTATTTTTGGTACCTGACGACGATATCATTTATTTTAATATTAGATAAAAAAATAAAAAATTATAAATATTATACTCTAAATTTCTCTACACATCCAATACATTGTAGATCTTACTAGACAGTATTAAACAATAAAATATCTCACTTATCTTGCATGGTAGAAATCATTAACAATTTCGTAATAGAAGACCAAGTCACTTTTGGCGGAGCCAGAATTTTTAGGCAGCAGGGGCGAAAATTTTTAGCGGGGGCGAAAGGAAAATATTATAAGGGGGCCTCGAAAAAATTCAAAAAATTTAACTAAAAATTTCGAAATTTTCAAAGTTCAGCGGGCATGACCTCCCCTGCTAGCCCTGGCCTCCTCGCTCCACCACTGCCTCTGCCTGTAGATTACGTGAATACAATATTTAGAATTCTAAATTAAAAGAATACCAATTGACGGTGAATGAGACTAAAGGGGTACAAATACTTATTTGAGACGGTTCTATGCGTGAAATAGATGGAAAATAACTCATATACATATATCCATATACATACCAATTAACTCATATACATTGAGATAAGTATTTTATCCGTTTTACAATAAGACAGCTTAAGAGAGACTTACTAATAAAAGAGAGATTAAAATTAAAAAACACGAAATTCTCAGTTTCTAAGGTAGTGCAGTAAGCTCTTTTGGGAAATGAATTCTCTCCATGATTTTTCTCCATTTCCTTTCTCTCCCAAATAATTTCCCCTTTCTCCCTCATTTTCCTTTATTTTTATGCGTAAATTTAAAAATGTTAGATATTGTCAAAATGCGATCCGGACCACTGATAGAAACTTGTCTCTCTATTTCTTTTTAGGAAATGGAGAGAAAATGGGTTCCTCCTTTGGATCTACTTCTTGGCTCTTGCCCCTTCATTCTGTTGTACAATCCTCATAGCTGACGTGTTTGGGATTGATAGCAGCTTGGTACTGTTTCTTGCTTTGGGCTCTGTAGATTTTTGTTTCTTTTTTAAATGATTGTTTTGCATTAGATGTTTCCATGCAGTTTTTCTGAATTCGTATTTGAATTGTTTGTTGCATGAATTGTTTGTTGCATCTTTCCAAGCTGTGGCGCCATTTAATCTCCATAATAAGACTTGATTTTTTGTTGATGTTAATCTCTACACTATTTTTTTTGTTCATGCCCTATGTAGCACCTATGCTAAAATAAAAGAAAAATAGTCATGGCTTATCTCAGACAGGTTCATAAAGCCCCACCCTCACCACATGGCCATCAAGACACACCGCTGCAACCTACAATAAATACAACCATAAGAACTATAGAATTTGTAATCCGAGCATCATCAGAGGATATAGCTTCGTTCTAAGCTGATCATTGGATTTATTGAATTTGCCATCCTATCATCTTCCAGTCAAACTGATAGCTTCGTTTTAAGCAGATCATTGGATTTATTGAATTTGCCATCCTATCATCTTCCAGTTAGAGTTTGACGTAGCTCTTTAGTGGACGCCTAACATGAAGAGCACCCTTAATCTAGCCAATTTCTGTTATAGACATACACAACCAAGTGAAAATTATACTCCGCAGGATTCATATCAAATCTATGATAACAAAGGGACGATCGTAAATTAAATCTTAGAAATCGGTAGAAGTATACTCATAGAAAAATAATATGAAGCACATAACAACGGCACATGTAGCTCGTCTTACAATCTTTGCAAAAACATGGTATATCTATACTATTGATGCTTTTGTAGGTGATACCCCGGAACAATGTTAAACCGATTGATTGCGTTATTGCTTCTGAAAATGAAATTCAAGCTCATGAATAAAAATAAAGAGTTATTAAATAACTCTCTTATATAATCGACTTTTTTTAAAATAACTCTCTTTTATAAATTCTTATCCAAATAACTCACTTTTAAAACATATTTTTTTTTATACAAATCAATACTTCTTCACCAGAATTAGAATTATTTTTGAATTTGCCGGCTAAAAAGTCATTTTCCCCTTCATTTTTCACTTTTGTACGAGGTTAAATTATTAGTTTTGGGAGAGGTTTGAAATTGATCAAGGGTTATGAAAAATGAGTAGCGATGTAGGGATTATGTTATAAGGGTAAATTGGTCAAATTATAAAAATAAATTTGGTTTCGATGAAGAGACATTGATTTGTATAAAAACATGTTTTAAAAGAGAGTTATTTGAATAAAAATTTATAAAAGAGAGTTTATAGCAAAGTAACGTATGAGCCAGAGAAGGATTTTTGGAAAATATTGTGTGTGTTTTCATTATGTGCAAAGACCTATTTATACATCAAGCCTATTCTACAAATTAGGAATTAGCTATAACAAAATCCTCTAATCTAGGAAATACAATAGGAATACAATCAGAATAATATAAACACTTATCCTAGCTAATCTCATAATATTATTCCTAATATTATGCTAACACCCCCCCTCAAGTTGGAGCATGGGGATTAGCTATGCCCAACTTGCCCAACAAACGATGAAATTGGGAACGTCCGAGTGCCTTTGTGAGAATGTCCGCAAGCTGAGTAGATGTGGTGACATAGGACGGTTTAGTAGTGCCTCGTAAAATTTCATCACGAACGAAATGACAATCAATCTCGATATGTTTTGTTCGTTCATGAAAAACGGGATTGTTAGAAATATGAATGGCCGCCTTATTGTCACAATGGAGGATAACAGCCGTGGAATGCTCAACACCTAAACTTCGAAGCAAACCCTTCAGCCAAAGAATTTCACAAGTAGCACAAGCCATAGAACGGTATTCAGACTCAGCCGACGAACGAGAAACGGTCGCTTGTTTCTTCGTTTTCCAAGAGATTGGAGAACCCCTGAGAAAAACAAAATATGCAGACAAAGAGCGACGAGTAATAGGACAACTATCGTAATCAGCGTCACAATAGGCCTCAAGTACCATACCCGTGTCTGCTCGCAAGTGAATTCCCTGCCCCGGATTTCCTTTGAGATAACGTACAACCCGCACAGCAGCATCCCAATGCGCCTGAGACGGAGCTTGCAAAAATTGAGAAAGAATATGGACCGGATAGGTAATCTCGGGACGGGTGAGAGTAAGATAAACCAACTTACCAACCAAGCGACGATATCCTGTAGGGTCGGAAAATAATGGCTCTTTTTGTAAGGCCAATTCGTGCTTCTCCTCCATGGGAACCGGGGCCGGCTTTGATCCGAGGAGTCCGGTTTCCGTCAACAAATCAAGAGTGTATTTTCGTTGACAAAGAAAAATGCCGCTTGGATTTCGTGCTACCTCAAAACCCAAGAAATATTTTAATTTCCCCAAGTCCTTCATACGAAAGCACTGACTGAGATATTTTTTAAATTCTTGAATAGCAATATTATTATTTCCAGCGATCACCAAATCATCAACATACACTAGAATATGAATAACAATATCATCCTTGCGATAATTAAAAAGAGAGTGATCACAAGGGCTATGAGTAAACCTATAGTCACACAAAGCAGAGGCTAATTTCGCGTACCAACAACGCGGAGATTGACGTAAACCATATAAAGATTTATGAAGACGACACACCTTACCACGCTGCCCATGCCCGAATCCAAGCGGAAGTCGCATATACACTTCCTCTTCTAAATCCCCATGAGGGAAAGCATTTTGAACGTCCATTTGGTGTAATTCCCAATTATTAATTGCAGCCACAGCGAGAAAAGTTCGAACCGTTACCATCTTTACAGTAGGGGCAAAAGTCTCGGCAAAATCAATCCCTTCCTGTTGATGATTACCAAAAACGACTAGTCTTGCTTTGTAATGCTCAACTGTCCCATCTGATTTTCGCTTAATTTTGTATACCCACATACATCCAATAGCGATCTTATTTGGTGGTAAATCCACTATGGACCATGTATTATTTTCTTCTAAAGTTGCTATTTCTTCCTCCATGGCTTGCTTCCATTTTGGATTAACAACAGCCTCTTTAAAAGAATTCGGCTCAACATCATTAGTAATAACTGCAAGAAAATGTTGATGGGCACTCGAAAAATTCTTACAATTAATTTAATTTGAAATGGGATACCGAGTACCTGTGACAGACGATGGCGTAGGTGAAAGGCTTGACGGAACCAAAGTCGTGTTAATGTGTTCATGGACCTCCTCCCATTGAATGAAGTCTTTATTTCGAGAGTTCTCAAATTTTTGTCTTTTCCCGCGACCCATTTCCTCATCATTAGTAGCATTGACATGCCCCTGATCATGCGTAGTATCATGCGTAGTATTAGACATCATACCCCCTCCTGCTACAGTACTCGTCTCTGTACCAGACGACATATCAGTCAACACATCAGTATTCGTGTCTGCAGTACTGTGCTCCTCAGGCGTACCCTCTTCAGGCGTATGTTCAGCATTATCAGGCGTATTTGGCTCCTCTGTTTCGACAGTTGGAGACATAAGAGGCTCAAAAATCTCAGCAAAAACAGACTCGATAAAAGGATCATCAAGAACAGACTGATTTGAGCTATCTTCAGGCGAGGCAAAAGGGAACTGATTCTCAACAAAATGAACATCACGTGACTGAAAATAAGTACCTGTCTCCAAATCATACAAGTGCCAACCCTTCTTCCCGAAAGGATAACCAATAAAAATACAACGCCGACTCCGAGAGTCAAATTTGTCACGTGAATTAAGATTTTTAGCATAGCACAAACATCCGAATACTCGAATTAAGCTCATATCAGGAGCTTTGCCAAATAATAATTCAAACGGAGTCTTATTTTGAAGGACACGACTAGGGGTACGGTTTATTAAATGTGCCGCTGTCAAAACACACTCCCCCCCAAAATTCAACGGGTAACGAACTTTGAAACCGTAAGGCACGGGCGACATTCAAAATATGCCTATGTTTCCTTTCAACTCGAGCATTTTATTGGGGTGTCTTAACCATTGAAGTTTGAAAAATAATGCCATGTTCTTGAAAATAAGGAATAAGCCCTCTAAACTCCGTCCCATTATCACTCCGAACAATTTTTACAACACGATCAAACTGACGAGCAATTAAGGCAAAAAAATCACGCATGATTTTAGGAACCTCGTCCTTAGTTTTCAATAAATAAACCCAAACGCATCTCGAAAAATCATCAACAATAGACAAGAAATAACGGGAAACACAAGCAAGATTAGAATTGTAAGGACCCCAAACATCACAATGAATCAATTCAAACAAAGATTCGGCTTTATTATCACTCAAAGGAAAAGGAGTACGAGTTTGTTTAGCGCGGAAGCAAACATCACAATTCGAAAAATCACACGAAAAACTAGAAATGGAAGAAATGTGCTTCATAACCCGAGATGAAGGATGTCCCATTCTTTAATGCCACAAAGTTGCATTGTCCGCCCCGGTCACAGCATTAACACGAATAGGTTCCGTCATCATCAAGTAGAAAAGCCCATCCAAAGAATCACCAACCCCAATCGTCATCAAGGCATAGTCCTGTATCAAACATTGAGTCTTAGTAAATTGCACACATAAATTTTGTGTGGATAAAAGCTGCGAAACAGACAAGAGGTTGCATGTGAAAGACGGAACTAAAAGGACATTATAAAGTAATAGCTTGTCATTGATTCCAATGGTTCCAGCTTTAGTGGCCGTCAAACTAGCACCTGTAGGTAACCCAATGTTGATAGGAGCAATAGGAATACACGACTCAAACAATTCTTCATTATAACAAATGTGTGCGGATGCACCCGAATCAATTATCCATGTGAAAGGAAGCTTACCACTTAGCCGAGCCATATTAGCAACAATTGGAGTCTCACCGAAAATCGCATTTACTTTAGCATTGGAAGTCGAGGCAGACGAGTTTTCCCCTGTGTTGGGAACATGACGAGGGTGTCCAACAGGAAATCCAATCTTTTCCCAACAGCGACTCACCGTATGACCATCTTTGTTGCAGTGCGAACATTTAAAACGAGGACGATTATTAGAATCACTCTTAGCAGCCTGGTTCTTGCCAGACACGGCGCACGCCATTGGAGGTACAACTTCTTCACGGGACTGTATAACAGTCCTGACTTCTTCTTCCTGAACTATACGTGAATAGACAACATGAATATCAGGTAAGGATGAGATACCGAGTATGTTTGAGCGGACAGTTGCATACACCGAATATAGCCCCATCAGAAATCCACGTACTTGTTCAGTAGCTCTGCGTTTACGAATAATTCCTTGCACATCGCACCTTGAACAACAAGTACAAGTTGGAAGGACATCATAATCGTTGATATCCTCCCACAACATCTTAATTCTACCAAAATAATTCATGACAGACTCACCGGGTTTTTGCTTACATTCGGAGATATCTGACTGAAGCTGATAAATTTTGATATCGTTTGCAACAGAGAAACGCAAACGAATATCCTCTCAGAGATCAAAAGCTGTGTCACGATAGGAGATGGACGATCGTAAGTCTGCTTCAATGGTATTAAATATCCACGCAATTATCGTGTAATTGATAGCAGTCCAATCATCCAACTCTTTTGGATCAGCCGGTTGTGTTTTAAGAGTTCCGTCGATGAACCCGAGTTTCCTCTTGGCTCCCAACGCAACCCGGAAACCCTTAGACCATTCAGCATAATTTTTGGTCCCGATAAGAACAACATGAGTAATCCGTGCCCCAGTACTATCCTGGTTTGACAAGGCGTAAATCGGATTGACAGTATTATTCCCTTCACCATTGACGGACTTGCCATCAACCATTGTGAAGGATCACCAAATTTGATAAAGAAAAAAAAAATTATCAGAGGATGAGAACCTTGCTCACGATACCATATAGCAAAGTAACGTATGAGCCAGAGAAGGATTTTTGGAAAATATTGTGTGTGTTTTCATTATGTGCAAAGACCTATTTATACATCAAGCCTATTCTACAAATTAGGAATTAGCTATAACAAAATCCTCTAATCTAGGAAATACAATAGGAATACAATCAGAATAATATAAACACTTATCCTAGCTAATCTCATAATATTATTCCTAATATTATGCTAATAGAGTTATTTCCAAAAAATCGATTATATAAGATAGTTATTTATAAGTTACTCTTAAAAATAATCAAAATTACAATCATGATTATCAACATGTTATATCATAAGAAAACCACAAATTATTGTTTAAAATCGTCGTAAGTTAAGACGACACTAACAACCGATTCAATTCAAATAATGTAAAAATAAAAAGGGAGTTGTGAGAGGTCTTTTAGTTTAAGACCGTCCTAAAATCTTCTGATATATTACTAAAATTTGGGAAAGACGGTCTCTCACTAAGTTATTGAGAGACCACTCCTTTATCACTCTTTATATATTTTTCGTGATCCATTTATTGTTTATCGTGACTCATAATCTAAACTACCATTAATACACAATGTATTATTTAAGAGAAAGAAAGACGGCTACGTACTTGTCATGGTATGGGTTGATATGTTGTTGGCTTTATGATAATCTGAACACATACAAAAACGCATGCATTATTAGTACCAATAATTATGTACATATAGTGACAACTAAAAACACTTGAGCAACTAAAAGAGCATAGAACGAAAAAGAAATTACTCCTAAACCGAACAACAATAGAAATCAACAATTTAAAGTACGTAAATTTTAAGAGCAAATTGCATCATAAATAAGGGGAAAAAAGTAAATTGCTACAGCGTAGTAAGCTAATTTATGAAAATTAACATGACCAAATTGTATTTATATATAATTTGTATTTAAGCATCATATGATTCCTATCTATATCTTAAATAAGGACCAAATGTAGTTTTATTGAAGGGAAAGTCTCCAGGAGTTTCTATGTGAGTAAAAGTAAAACTAATGTTACATCAATTTTTATTTTAATCAAATAGCTGTTGTTAATTGAATATTTTAAGCTTAATGTATATCTTCTAATTTATACACATAATTTAGTGAACAAAAGTTATAGCCAATAATATTGCTCCAAAAGTTCCTCTTTTAAATATATATATAGATTACATGCCCGGTCGTTGGTCGGGTAATATCAAAAAAAAAATTCTGAATATTTGCTTTGAGATTTTAATGTTCAAACATTTTATAATGAATATATACCTATATTTTGGTCAATTTGTGCGATAATTGTTATTCTCACAAAGAACAGTAGAACACCGTACCATGGTGTTGACTGTGTAATACTACGGATTTTCTTAAGTGACTACTCGACCGAGTAGTGTTGTTGGTATAGATTGTTTCGGTTCTGCCGAGGAATACTCGGCCGAGTATAGTGGATACTCGACCGAGTAGAGGATACTCGGCCGAGTATACACTTACTCGACCGAGTATCCGGTCTGGCGAAGTATTATTTCGACGGTTTGATTAGGGAATGTTTAGGGTATTTTATATCCGCGTCGGTTTACGAAAGAGCATTTTCAAACTTCATCATTTCTACGATCACCCTAATATCTCCCTAAGCACTTCCTAATCATTCCATAGCATTGTTGTGTGTGTAATCGTCGGAGTTCTTGCGTATAATCCCTCATTCGACTGTTGGTAAGTTCTATCTTTATGTTATTTGTATTTTTTGGGGTTACTGTATACCTATATGGAGTTGGGAATATGGGGGATTGTGCATTGTGTAATTGTGTTATATGATTATTGTATAGGAGAAGACTTCGTAGAGGAGCCTTTCTGATTGTCCGTGTTGCGTGCTACTGTTGATTGCTAAGGTAGGGTTTCCCTACTCAGTTTACTGCTCTTCGTAAGACATGCTTGTTGTGATTATTGTTATCTGTTGATCATCGGGGTATGGAGATTGTTGTGACGATGTTGGTGTGAGGGTATTGATACGGCTGTGATGTCGTGTGATTGTGATTGTGGTGGAGTCACTTGCGGGAGTGGCTTCACACCCTAGTTCGCCCTCCGTGGAACCCGCCATGGGAGGGGATGTGCACATTAAGGGACAGGGATTGTTGTCGCTCATTGAAGAGCTGGACTAGGTGGGATCGGCTGCGGTCACCCACTGGCGGCGAGGATTACCTGTTGCGATGGATAATCTGGCAGGGCTACACACTTTGGTGTGTAGTCGGTTACAGTGTGATAATAGAGATTGGAATTGGAAGATGATCAGTTGATTACTTGTTGGTCTGTTTTATAATGTTTGAGTAATACTGACCCCGTTGTTGTTTGTGGAATCTGCGGTGATCCATTCGGGGATGGTGAGCAGGCTTGACAGGTATTGCTAGTGTGAGCTTGGGGACAGTCATGGGAGTATTGTCATCACCAGTCATAGCATCACCGTCTCGAGTCTTAGCCGATTTCTTTTATTGTCGACATTGGAGTTGTATTTTGGTTAAATCGTATTTGGATTTTAGATGTTGTAAACTTTATATCTTGCAAGACTTTAATAAATGTGCTCGGTTCGACGCTTTTGATATGTACTAACCTCGGGCAACCGAGATAGTAACACACTTTCATGGCAGCGGTGGTCCGGTAAGGCACCTTGGTATGAGGGGGTGTTACAAAGTGGTATCGAGCCGAAGATTCAGCGACTAAACAAATGAATTTAATGAACCTAGGGAGTCTAAATAAAATGAACCCGGGGGAGAGTTATTTGGAGCTACCGCAAAGACTCGGGAGACGTCCCGGAGTCGCAAATTGGCCCTCACTAACTCGAACCGGTAACATGGGGAAGTGTGATGAGAGTTAGGTTTTGTATGTACATGTATGTGAAGATGCATGTTGGTAATAGTTGAAATTTGTAAGTGTGGTGATGGGAGAAATGGTGGAGGTGACGGGTTTGTGAATGTTTGTCATGTTGGATTTAGCATATGCATGAATTGTATGCTGATACGATTATAACGTGGCATTAAAGTTATTGATATTTGAATTGTATGCTGTATGATTATAACGTGGCATTAAAGTTCTTGATACGATGTGTTTTCTGCGGGAATAGTGAGCATGATAGAAAACCTTATACTGTATACCCGTCTATAGTGAGACTCGGCCGAGCAGGGCAGGTACTCGACCGAGTATAGAGTACTCGGCCGAGTAACCAAGCACTCGACCGAGTGTTGTTTGATTGTAAGTAGCAATCGCTACTGTATGTGACAACTCGACCGAGTAAATAAGTATACTCGACCGAGTAGTGTCTACTCGGCCGAGTGTTGTTTTACTCGACCGAGTGTTGTTTCTGGATTTTTGACGTTTGCTTCTGGAGTCGATACTCGACCGAGTATCTGGGGGGACACTCGACCGAGTAGTCTTTACTCGACCGAGTATGGTAGTATACTCGGCCGAGTGTTCCTTTGACGGAAGGTTGTTACGTTTTGAGCCGTAGGCTTTTGTGCTTACGTTTCCTTGTTTCTTATCAGCTCAAAATGCCGCCCAAAAGAACTCCCGCGCAGATCCAAGCTTCTGAGATGACTCTTGATGAGGTTGCTCGCATGATTGAGCAACAAGAGGCTCTCCTTGAAGCTCTCAAGATTGTGGGAAAGGGGAACGAGAAGTCGATGGATGCTACTCAGCTCAGCATCATCATTGCTCGCTTCAACCCTCCCACATATGACGGAGTAGGTGAACCAAAGCTACTCGAAAAGTGGCACCGTGAGATTGAAGCTCTCATGGAAATGGTTAAGTGTCCCGAAGACATGATCGTTGAGCAGGTAGTATACTACCTGAGAGGTGAAGCTGCAGTTTGGTGGCAAAACGTCAAGGAAGATGCTAGAGCTTTTAACCAGGCGAAAGGAGCTATTCCGTGGTCTGGGTTGAAGAGTGCTATGAGAGAGCAGTTTGTGCCGAAGCATATCCGACACAAGATAAGATCCGACTTTGATTCCTTCACCATGACTGAGGAGATGACGGTCACTGACTACTATCATCGGTTCTTGGAGCTATCTCGTTATGTTGAGGACATGCAGCTAGGACAGAGAGGTTTGGCTCTCCGTTTTGAGAGGAGTTTATCTGCTAAGATCGTGAGTCGTATGCCATCTGGGGTTGCTACTGACCTCAAGGAAGTGTACCTGAGAGCGGGTCAAGCTGAGAGAATGGTAGATCTCTCAAGAGAGATCGATGAGAGACCTCATCGAAAAGAGGAAGGTTGATGGTGGAAACAACAGTCAGTCGGCCAACAAGAAAGGGAACTTCAGCCATGCTAAGGCTTTTTCTGGGGGAGCTGGTTTTTCGGAAGGATCTCGTGGCTGGGGAAAGAATGGAGGTCAGAGTGTGAGTGACAACTCTAACCTTACATGCTTCAATTGTGGTGGGATAGGCCACAAAAGACGGGAATGCACGAGCTACAAACCTGGCACTGGTTCAGGAGCTCGGTCAGGGAATTTTTCTTAGGGGCCGACTCAGAGTTTTGCTAGTAAACGACCGGGAGGTTCATGGAGCAACAGAGGTTGACAGGGCAACCAGGGCGTTTACAACCGCAGTGGTGGTGAATCTTATCAGCGCCAGAACAACAGCACCACTCAGGATTCGGCAGCCAAGCCAAGTACCTCCAACGCTTGATTCGGGGGTGGAGGACAAAAAAAAATGGAAAGCTTTTCATGATGGACAAGCAGGAAGCACAGGATGATGCTCATGTAGTTACCGGTACCTTTCTTGTTCATAATGTACCGTCCTTTGTTTTGTTTGATTCCGGGGCTACACATTATTTTGTGTCTAAGAGTCATGCTATGTCTATGGGTTTGGGGAAGTTTGAGGTTGTAAAAGATGATGTATTCATACCTTCAGGGGAGTCTGTGCCGTGTCTCAAGCTGTATAAGGGGGTATCCATGGTAGTTGGAGGGGTAGATTTACCAGTAGACCTGTTAGAGTTTCCTATGGATGGGTTCGAGGTGATTGTCGGGATGGATTGGCTGGGTAGGTATGATGCCAGGATAGATTGTCGGCAAAAGAGAGTGTCCTTAAAGGGTCCCAAGGGTGTAAGGGTGTCATATAGAGGGTTTGTGGTAAAGCCTAAGTGTAGGTTCATAGCTGTGATGACTTTAAAGTCATGTTTGAGGAAGAAGTGTCCTTTGATTCTCTGTCATGTGAGAGACCACCGAGTAGAGTCACCGACAGCTTCTGAGATATCTGTGGTGAGAGAGTTCGAAGATGTTTTTCCTAAGGAAATACCAAGTTTGCCTCCCAAGAGGGATGTTGATTTCAGCGTGGAGCTTAAGCCGGGAACGGGTCCTATATCTAAAGCACCTTACCGTATGGCACCTAAAGAGTTGGCAGAGTTGAAAAAGCAGATACATGAGTTGCTAGGCAAGGGTTACATCAGGCCTAGTGTGTCACCGTGGGGAGCTCCAGTTCTTTTTGTCAAGAAGAAAGATGGGAGTATGAGACTGTGCATTGATTACAGAGAGCTCAATCGTGTTACAGTGAAGAACAAGTATCTGTTACCTAGGATTGATGACTTGTTTGATCAGCTAAGTGGAGCAGGGGTGTTCTCCAAGATTGATCTGAGGTCGGGTTATCACCAGTTAAGGATAGCAGATGAGGATATTTCTAAGACAGCATTCCGGTCTCGATATGGTCACTACGAGTATGTAGTGATGCCGTTTGGGTTGACCAATGCACCAGCAGCTTTCATGGATTTGATGAACCGGATCTTTACACCGTTCTTGGATAGGTTTGTGGTTGTTTTCATCGACAATATCTTAGTCTATTCTAGGACTAAGGAAGAGCATGAGGAGCACTTGAGGGTAGTCTTGCAGACCTTGAGAGAAAATCAGCTTTATGCCAAGCTATCTAAGTGTGAGTTCTGGTTAGAAGAAGTGGCTTTCCTAGGCCATGTGATATCTAAGAAGGAAGTATCTGTGGATCCTAGTAAGATTGAGGCCGTAACCAAGTGGGAATCGCCGAAGAATGTTGCTGAGATTCGGAGTTTCTTAGGCCTTGCCGGCTACTACAGGAGATTTGTGAAAGACTTCTCTACCATAGCGCGGCCTATGACATCTTTGATGAGGAAGGAAGTCAGATTTGTTTGGGATGAGAGTTGTGAGACGGCGTTTCAGACCTTAAAGGAACGCTTGACCACAGCTCCTATCCTAGCCTTGCCAGAGGGTTGTGAGAACTTTGAGGTATATACCGATGCTTCAAAGAACGGTCTTGGTTGTGTTTTGATGCAGGAAGGGAAAGTCATAGCTTATGCTTCGAGGCAGCTGAAGCAATATGAGGAGAACTACCCTACTCATGATCTGGAGCTGGGTTCAGTTGTATTCGCTCTTAAGATTTGGAGGCACTACCTTTATGGAGCAACTTTTAAGGTGTTCTCTGATCATAAGAGTCTAAAGTATATCTACACCCAGAAAGAGCTTAACATGCGACAGAGACGGTGGATGGAGCTGATCGGGGATTACAATATGGAGATCATCTATCACGAGGGTAAGGCTAACGTTGTTGCAGATGCTTTGAGTAGGAAGAGTATTCATTCGCTATGTACCGACATGTCCTTGCTAAAGCTGAGGGATGAGATGTCTAGGTTGGGGATCTTTATGATTCGAGAGGGGGATACCATCGGGGACTTGACGATCGGGTCAGAGTTGTATGAGAACATCAAGAGTAAGCAAGAGCTTGATCCTAAGATTCAGGAGTGGAAGTCAAGGGTAGAGAGTGGAACGGTTTCCAGTTTTTCTATCCATACAGATGGGAGTGTTAGTTTTGATGGGAGATGGTGTGTTCCTGAGGATGCAGAGTTGCGGAGAGTGATCTTGACGGAGGCTTATTGTACTCCTTATTCAGTTCACCCGGGTGGTGATAAGCTTTACAAGGATCATAAGAAGACCTTCTGGTGGCCAAACATGAAGAGAGATGTAGCTGAGTTTGTGGCCAGATGTTTGATTGTCAAAGGGTCAAGGGTGAGCAAAGGAGACCACAAGGTAAGATACAGTTTTTGGAAGTACCTGAGTGGAAGTGGGAGTCGATCTCTATGGACTTCATTGTGGGGTTGCCTAGGTCACAGCAGGGTAACAACATGATTTGGGTTATTGTTGATCGGTTAACCAAGTCAGTCCATTTCGTTTCCATGAAAGATACTTTGTCTAAGATGCAGCTAGCATTGGGTTACAGGAGGCATGTGGTTCGGTTACATGGTATACCTAAAGATATCGTTTCTGATCGTGATGCGAGGTTCATATCCAAGTTTTGGCAAGAACTGCAAGAGTTGATGGGTACTACTTTGAAGATGAGTACAGCCTTTCATCCGGCAACCGATGGTTAGACAGAACGGACCATCAAGACCTTAGAGGACATGTTGAGGGCATGTGTTATGGAGTTTGGGGGCATTTGGGAAGATAGGCTTGATCTGATCGAGTTTTCATACAATAACAGTTATCATACAAGCATCGGGATGGCACCTTGTGAAGCTTTGTATGGTCGGAAATGCCGAAGTCCAGTTTGTTGGGATGATAGTTCTGAGACAGTGGTTTTGGGGCCACAACTGGTACAAGATATGGTTGAGCAAGTCCAGTTAATTCGGCAAAAGATGAGAGCAGCTCAAGATCGTCAGAAGAGCTATGCCGACTTACATCGCAGGGACATTGAGTTTGCGGTAGGTGACAAGGTCCTTTTGAAAGTGTCACCTATGCGAGGTGTTATGAGATTTGGGAAAAAGGGTAAGCTAAGCCAAAAGTTTATAGGCCCTTATGAGATTTTAGACCGTGTTGGCGAGGTAGCTTACAGGTTAGCGTTACCACCAGCTTTGGATAGGGTACACAATGTTTTCATGTATCTCAACTTCAGAAGTATGTGAGCGATCCATCGCATATCCTTGAGATGGAGAACATCGAGCTTGATGAATCCTTGTCCTACGCCGAGATTCCTAAGGAGATTCTTGATCACAAAGTTCGTAAGACACGGAATGGTGAGACGGTCTTACTCAAGGTTCTTTGGTCTAATCATAATGTGGAGGAAGCCACATGGGAACCCGAGGAAGCTATGCGAGAACGTTTTCCTAACCTTTTTATCGGTATGTTTGGTTACGGGGACGTAACCGTTGTCTTTTAGGGGGTAGGAGATGGTCGCGGTTGTGTTTTGTCTTATTTTTTTTGTTTTGTTTTGAGTCGGGTTAGTGAATTTTTGTGGTGACTTGTGTAGTTCTTTGGTGTTGATATATGTGGTTAGTATAGTCTTGTTGCGTTGTGTTGTGCCTGGTTTAGAATGGGGTGTGAACTTCGGGACGAAGTTCTTTTTAAGGGGGGAAGACTGTAATACTACGGATTTTCTTAAGTGACTACTCGACCGTGTAGAGCCTACTCGGCTGAGTAGTGTTGTTGGAATAGATTGTTTCGGTTCTGCCGAGGAATACTCGGCCGAGTATAGTGGATACTCGACCGAGTATACACTTACTCGACCGAGTATCCGGTCTGGCGAAGTATTATTTCGACGGTTTGATTAGGGAATGTTTAGGGTATTTTATATCCCGCGTCAGTTTCTAAAAGAGCATTTTCAAACGTCATCATTTCTACGATCACCCTAATATCTCCCTAAGCACTTCCTAATCATTCCATAGCATTGTTGTGTGTGTAATCGTCGGAGTTCTAGCGTATAATCCCTCATTCTACTGTTGGTAAGTTCTATCTTTATGTTATTTGTATTCTTTGGGGTTACTGTATACCTATATGGAGTTGGGAATATGGGGAATTGTGCATTGTGTAATTGTGTTATATGATTATTGTATAGGAGAAAACTTCGTAGAGGAGCCTTTATGATTGTCCGTGTTGCGTGCTACTGTTGATTGCTAAGGTAGGGTTTCCCTACTCAGTTTACTACTCTTTGTAAGACATGCTTGTTGTGATTATTGTTATCTGTTGATCATCGGAGTATGGAGATTATTGTGACAATGTTGGTGTGAGGGTATTGATACGGCTGTGATGTCGTGTGATTGTGATTGTGGTGGAGTCACTTGCGGGAGTGGCTTCACACCCTAGTTCGCCCTCCGTGGAACCCGCCACGGGAGGGGATGTGCACATTAAGGGACAGGGATTTTTGTCGCTCATTGAGGAGCTGGACTAGGTGGGATCGGCTGCGGTCACCCACTGGCGGCAAGGATTACCTGTTGCGATGGGTAATCTGGCAGGGCTACACACTTTGGTGTGTAGTCGGTTACAGTGTGATAATAGAGATTGGAATTGGAAGATGATCAGTTGATTACTTGTTGGTCTGTTTTATAATGTTTGAGTAATACTGACCCCGTTGTTGTTTGTGGAATCTGCGGTGATTCATTCGGGGATGGTGAGCAGGCTTGACAGGTATTGCTAGTGTGAGCTTGGGGACAGTCATGGGAGTATTGTCATCACCAGTCATAGCATCACTGTCTGAGTCTTAGCTGATTTCTTTTATTGTCAGACATTGGAGTTGTATTTTGGTTAAATCAGTATTTGGATTTGAGATGTTGTAAACTTTATATCTTGCAGTACTTTAATAAATGTGCTCAGTTCAGACGCTTTTGATATGTACTAACCTCGGGCAACCGAGATGGTAACACACATTCATGGCAGGGTGGTCCTGGTAAGGCACCTTGGTATGAGGGGGTGTTACAGACTGTTAATTGGTTTTTTGGGTAGACCATTTTGTATAATGTTTGAATTATTAGAGTATGATTGCTTTCAAGTTTGAAGTAGTCCAAGTTTCAAGTAGTCCCAAAGCCTGAAACTAATTCACTTGGTTCAACACTTCAATAAGCTCTTCAACTCAAGCCCGGGCTTGTCATTTCTCAACGGTGCTTTTGATTAATATAATCATGAGGCCGATCTTCATAAACTAAAAGGCTTTTTCTAATGACTATCTGCTTTTGTTTTGGTTACTTTGTGCGCTTAAAAATCTCGCCGATTCATTTTATAAGTCGTTTTAACCTTTTAGGATGTTATAGAAGAATCAAGAATGTATTTAAAAATGCTACTCCCTCCATCCTACCGTGTTGTCCCTTTCCCTTTTAAGTACTTTATCTCATAATTATTGTCTACTTTCTAGATTTAATAAGGAAAAATTTTAGTTATCCAACATTGCCCCTATATAACAGACTATCACCATTCATTTAAGGAGTAACGTTGATAATTCACCAAAAGTTGTATTTTAACAATAGAGACTAACTTTGGTTCGTAAAATAATACATTGAAATTTGCAATTGGCGAGAAAAGTTCACGGAGAAGATATGATTATTGACAACCAAATACACTTAACCGGCACTAAAAGATTGTAAACGGATTGAAGCATCCTTAATTGCATTACATACTCGCATTGAAGGGCTTTTACGTGGAGGGCTCTCAAATTTGCATCAAAATTTTATCTTAATTAAATACAACTTCTAATTAAATACGGAGTACAATTAAACTGTTAAGAAAAGTTCGTCAATTACTTTTGTAGTGCCAATTAGTTGTATTCAATGTCTATCACTTTTGTAATGCGAAAGTGCAATTCTATCATCAATTGTACATGTACTCAATGTTAAAAACAAAGCATTTAATTGTACTTGTACTCAATGTCAAATACTCTTAAACATCTTCCGTCCTCGGCCCTTGAAGATTTGTCTATTCCTCAGTTGGACGTTTTTCAGCAAGAATATATTTCTCAACCCGTCACTTCTAATGATGTTGAAAAAGCTTTTTTCTCGATGAAGCCGAATAAATCACCTGGACCTGATGGTTTTCCACCCCGCTTTTATCAACTTTATTGGGATATTATCAAAGATGATATTACTTCGGCAGTCCTTTCTTTCCTAAACTTTGGTCACCTTCTTCCTGCATGGAACAACACACATATTGTTCTCATTCCGAAAGTTGATATACCTGACCATATTTCCCAGTTTCGCCCAATCAGCCTTTGTAACGTCATCTATAGAGCAGCTTCAAAATGTATTGCTTCTAGGCTGAGGAGGGTGATTGATACTATTATTGGCCAAAATCAAAATGCTTTTGTTTCAGGACGTTTAATCAGTGACTGAGGATTTCTTGGTCATGAGATTCTTACTTACATTAATCAACGCAAAAGGGGTACTCGATGTTTTGGAGCTATCAAGCTTGATATGAATAAGGCTTTTGATAGTGTTTCCTGGCCCTTCTTGTTCAGAGTTCTAAAGCTTTTTGGTTTTCCAAAGAAGTTCAGAAGGCTTATTAAAACTTGTGTCAGAACGGTCTCTTTGCAAGTTTGTCATTAATGGTACTCCCTCCAGCCGTATTTTTCCTCAGTGCGGGTTACGTCAAGGCGACCCTATTTCACCATATCTTTTTATCCTTTGTATGGAAATCCTTTCTCTTATGATTAACAAGGCTGAATCTAATTGACTCATTGAAGGTATTAAGCTATCACGGCATAGTCCTGCTATTTCTCATCTTTTATACGCTGATGATTCGCTCTTGTGCATCCGGCTAACATCAAATGGTTGCGAAACTTTGCGTAGCATCTTGAACCATTTCAGTTCTATCTCGGGTCAAATGATTAACTATCAGAAATCATATATCAAGTTCAGCCCCAACTCTCCTGCCGATTTTAAAGAGCATATTACTGATATTTTAAAAGTGCAAACTAAGAGTAATTTTGGACAGTATCTTGGAGTCCCAATCGATTTAGGCAGAAGGAAATTATCGGCTTTCCAGTTTCTCGTTGACAAGATTGCTAGTAAAATTCTCTCTTGGGGCCCTGCAAATTTCTCTCAAGCAGCTAAGTTAATCCTTGTTAATTCAATTTTGATGGCTTCCGTTAATTACGTGGCCTCTGTTCTTCCAATTCCGCTGCAGATTACCGTGAAGATTAATTATCCGATTGACCTTTTCTGGTGGAAGAAATCACATAATAAACGCGCCCAACATTGGTTACCTTTTGAGCAATTACAACTACCAAAATCGGATGGTGGTTTGGGTTTAAAGAATGCAAGACTTGTTAGTCAAGCTCTGTTGGTGAAAATTTTTTGGCGAAGTCAGCATCATTCTACTTCTCTTTTATCCAAAATTACCCGCTCAAAATACCAGAAAGATTTTCCTATCCCTCACAAAATTTCTAAATATTCAGCTGCATCTTTTGGTTGGAAAGGTATTGTCAAGTCCACCTTTTTACTTCGTGACGGTATTGCTTGGAAATTTGGAAATGGAAGATCGATTGATCTAAAAAATGACGCTTGGGTTCTTGGTAACAAACCTTTTTTTAAGTCACAAACACAAGCACAGACGATCAGTTTTGATGATCTCCTGCTAGACTCCACTCACTGGAGCTCTAAGGCTGTTTTCAAATACTTCAATACAGCTTCAGCAAAAAGTATTTGTGCTATGGAACTTCCATCAGAGCCTACGGATGATTATATCTACTGGAAATTCACGGAAGATGGAAGCTATTCTGCTAAATCAGGTTACTCGTACCTTCTTAAATTAGCTCAGCACTCATCTGCTTCAAGATCTCATACTTCTTCTCTTTTTGGTTTGATCTGGAAACTTCCATGTCAACCCCATATCAAGCTTTTTTTGTGGAAAATTGTCAATCAAATTTTACCTACGGCAGATGTCCTAATTCGCAGAGGTATGAATGTGAGTCCTACTTGCTGTTTCTGTCACCTTGATTCCGAATCTCTGTCTCACTTGTTCAGAGATTGTGATATAGTTAAGAGACTGTGGCTTGCTAGCATCCTTGGAATACGGATTGAGCCAGCCTCAAATAACATTCCCTTTCTTACTTGGGTCCAAAAGTGTTTTATCTACTTGTTCAAATCTGATATTCAAGGTATTTGGCAAGCAATGCGCTTTTCTCTCACTCTTTTTGCTATCTGGAAGCATAGGAATAATGTTATCTTTCGTGGCTGCCCTGTTAACCCTATTGCTATTTTACAAGAGGCTGATTTCCTATACTCGCAACAGCATGTTTTTGCGTCCAACACTAAGAGTGATGTGTTCGCCTCAGCCAAGTCTAATATTACCAGGCCTTCAATTTCTTCACCAGAGATCTTTCATCACTGCTTTAAGATTAATGTGGCTTTCAACAAGAAGATTTTGACAGGTTCTTTTCATATCAGATACAACAACCGTATTGATCATGAGGTTAGCAAAGACCTTCGTTGCTCTCGTCTTCAAAGTTCTATTACTGCCCTACTTAAGGCTATGGTTATAGCCTCTGCTGGTAGTCTACAAAATGTTCTTTTCATAGTTGAAAACAACCAACTTCTCCGGTTGCTCGACAAAGATAGTGTGCATAAAGTTCCTATTTCGGTTTCTAATAGTCTTAGTCGCATTAAATTTTATCTTAGTTGTAATATTAACTGGTATGTTAGTGGTTTCGTGTAATACTTTTATTGTCTATAATATGATAGTACACGTTTGTCAAAAAAAAAAATACTCTTAAACAAAATACTCATCCAATTCCGTATTAGTTACAACTCTTAGAAAAGATCTATCTGAAGTGGATCATATATTATTGGTTTCCTCCATATCCTTTTATATTATATCTTGTACTTTCCGATTCTTTTATATTATCTTTTATTATTATTATTGATTTTCTTAAGTGTTTCATTTTTGTTACATTATGTACATCATATTCCGTAATAATGTTTTGACAATATTTGACTAAGTCGAATTTAAACTGTTTCGTAGATCATAATTGTTAGCCCATATTTTAAAGAAAAGATTCAGTTTCTACTACCGTATAGCATGCAGAAGCACAGGCCGCTTCTCATCTTGAGTTAATCTTAGATCTAGGGCACTAAAATAATAATAATAACAAAAAAAATTGATTCTCCATATAATCAAAGTGTTGTATAGTAGTAGTAATAATTAATTCGATTTTTCTAACTTGTATCATAAGGGCACAAATTAATATGCCTAATAGGGGAAGATTGATAAGATATTCTCATTAATTATGGTAAAATTGAGTTTATACTTACATTTGTGATGAGAATATCTTGCAAATCTTTACATATTCAGGCTTATTAATGGAGTTAACACTTCGATAAGGACTCAAACTATTCAAAAATTAATTTTCCACACCTCTTTGTGATGTATGCATATTCTACAAATTCAATGTTCATCATCCTTTTTTCTTTTTTACTTTTCTATGTCCATGCTTTCAATCACCATCCCCATTACCATTTACCTGAATTACCTCCATAGATTATCAGTAACTTACATAATTTAGCTTATAAAAGCGCAAATGATGAAAATAAAAGAAATCAACCAAAGTAATATACGAATTATACAACAAAAGCGCGATACATACACATTGCTTTTGAGAATTTGAGGGTGGGAAATATTAGTCAAGTATCCTGTAGATATGTATCTTTTCTATTATAAGCTAGTGTATTATTTAGTTAGGATCTTTAGCCTTGAATATAGCTAACCATATGTAAATAATATCTTTTTATGCTTATATATTGGAATGAGAAGATCAAACCCTAGCTAAGGGATTACATACTTTCATGGTATCAGGTTGTTTTTCGATCCTTGTGCCTCTTTCCGGTTTTTGCCCACGGCAAAACCCCTTTTGCACCCTCGCCGTTACCTAGCCTCATGCTACCATGGTCGACGGCGACACCTCGAACTCACCTAAATCCTCTCTTCATCCCGTCTATACCGTCACGAACATACAAAACAAGGTTCGTGTCTTAGACGGTGCCAAAGTATCCTACGCGTCATGGGTCAATCTCTTCACACTTCATGCACGCGGATACAAGGTCTTGCACCACATCGATGGCACGCCGGCTCCTGCCAAGACCGACCCACTGTATGCGGCATGGTATGAGATCGATGCCCACGTACTACAGTGGATATACGGCACGATGTCCGATGATCTGCTGCCCCGTGTCCTTGAAGCCGAGTCCACTGCCCAGGAAGCATGGGATCGTGTTAAGAACATCTTTTTTAACAACAAGGACGCTCGCGCCGCTAGCCTCGAAAGCGAGTTTCACAATCTCAAACTTGCGAAATTCCCATCATTCGATGCCTATTGTCAACGACTCCGTGAGCTATCCGGTCAGTTAA
The DNA here is from genome assembly GCF_048544455.1 of Silene latifolia. Lineage (NCBI taxonomy): Eukaryota > Viridiplantae > Streptophyta > Magnoliopsida > Caryophyllales > Caryophyllaceae > Silene > Silene latifolia. The sequence goes on from NC_133538.1 coordinate 343,522,431, forward strand.
AGGATGTTGGTGCTGCCATCACCGATCAAAGGCTGGTTCTCCAAATGGTCCGCGGCCTGCCAAAAGAATACGACACGGTGGCTGCGTACATCAATCAAACACTGCCTAATTTCGAGACCGCTCGCAGTATGATTGAACTCGAGAACCATCGTCAGTCTAGCCGCGACGATGTCACGGCTCTTGTTGCTTCCTCTGCCCCGGCTGCTGACACGAACACCTGGGATGAACCCTCTGCCCCTTCACGCAACAATAAACGTGGAAACAATGGCAAGCGCGGTCATCACAAGGGTGGTAACAACAGCGGCGGTAAGAATCACTCCAAATCCCCATCCTCCACGAATTCTGTTCCGCAAGGTTTTTCGTGGGGACCCATGCCTGGCTGGCCTGCTCCCTGGACCCCACCACCGTGCCCGTATCCAACTTTTCCGGGTTGGAGTAATCCGTGGCAGCCTTGGCCAAATACGGCCCAGTCCTCTGCTTCTCGCTCTGTTTCCACCCGTGGCCCTGCTCGCCAGCCTAGCTCTCCTTTTGGACAGGCCCACGTCGCATCTGACACGAGCCAACAGCAGCAGCAACAAACGGATTTGGCCCAAGTTTTTGCGGCCCTCCAGATGCAGCCGCATCCCTATTCATCAGGTCCGTTTTATATGGACACCGGTGCTTCGTCTCATTTGAGCGCGGATGCAGGTATGTTTCATTTCCCACTCAATTCAAGCACAATTAATTCTATTTACGTCGGTAATGGTGCTAGCATTCCAGTTCTTGGTTCCGGAACTACCCACCTAGCAAGCCCCAATAGGACCCTACACCTTCATAATGTCCTATAAACTCCTAAAATAATCAAAAACCTTATCTCAGTTCGCAATTTACCAAAGACAATAATGTTTCCGTTGAATTTGACCCCTGTGGTTTTTCTGTGAAGGATTTAGCGACTGGGAATCTGATAATGAGGAGCAATAGTGATGGTGACCTTTACCCCGTTTCAACCGAGCCCTCCCAGACGCCATCCAAGCCAAGCCCGCACCTTCTTGCCTTTTCTTCCGACGTCTGGCATTCCCGTCTTGGTCATCCGGGAACCAATATTTTAAGTTTTCTTAAGTCCAAGTCTAGCATTGATTGTAGTAGCAAAATAAATTCGTCTTTGTGTCATTCTTGTCAAATTAGTAAACACAGACGGCTGCCTTTTATTGATTCAACTTCTACTACTCTCGCTCCCTTTGATATTGTTCATAGCGACTTGTGGACTTCACCAATTACAAGCAAAGCGGGTTACAAATATTACCTAATTTTAATCGATAACTTCACACAATTTGTTTGGGTGTATCCACTAAAATTCAAATCCGAAACAGTCACCAAAATTCTAAATTTTCTAAAATATGTAACCACGCAATTCCAACGAAATATCAAAGCTTTTCAGTGCGATTTAGGCCGAGAATTTGACAACAACGATTTCCGCAATTTTGCAAATAATAATGGCCTAGTTTTTCGATTCTCTTGTCCCCAAACATCCTCCCAAAACGGCAAAGCTGAACGTATGATACGCCGTATCAATGAAATTGTCTTAGCCTTACTTCACCATTCCTCCACCCCATCCGAATTTTGGGTCGATGCCCTACACACAGCAGTACACCTACACAACATATTGCCCACCAAACTCCTCCATTTCCGCTCACCCACTTCCGCCTTATTCCATAAAAATCCCTCGTACTCTCATCTCCGTGTCTTTGGGTGTGTCTGCTACCCCAACCTTTCATTAAAACGACCCCATAAACTCGCCCCACGGTCCACAAAATGTGTCTTCCTCGGATACCCGCAAGAGTTCCGCGGATACAAATGTTATGACTTATCTAGTGGCAAACTCATCATCTCGCGCCATGTTACATTTGATGAAACAGTCTTTCCCTTCGCCTCCTCCAAACCCGACACCTCTACAACCTCTGACCCGACCCAATCCTCCCTGCCACCCACCCTCATTGATGCCCTTACCAGACCCGTATCCACACCCACACCCAACCCACCCATCCCTCACTCACCACGTTCCCCTGCCACCCCCAAACTCCCCCTTCCCCTGCCACGCCCCACACCCCACCTTCCCCTGCTGCCCATAACCAGTCCCCTCCTCAACTGTCGCCACCACCTGCCACGCCATCCCCCCCACCACCACCACCCCCTCCCCCACCACCACCACCACCCCGACAGCATAACATGAGTACTCGTGCTATGCACGGTATTTTTAAGCCCAACCCCAAACCCAACATGGTTGCTACCACCACCTCCCCCGCCATATCCCCTCTTCCCAAGTCCCCAAAACTAGCCCTCCAGGACCCTAACTGGAATGCCGCCATGGCAACTGAATACCGTGCTTTGATTGATAATAAAACGTGGGACTTGGTTCCGCGTCCGCGGGATGCCTCTGTTATTCGATGTCACTGGTTGTTCCGTCACAAGTTCAAATCGGATGGTTCTTTACAGCGATATAAAGCTCGCCTTGTGGTTAATGGAAAGTGTCAACAGGTTGGTATAGATTGCGACGAAACTTTTAGCCCGGTGGTTAAGCCAACCACCATCCGGACCGTGCTCAGTCTAGCTACTTCCCGCTCTTGGCCAATCCATCAATTGGATGTCAAGAATGCATTTTTACATGGCGATCTCCTTGAAACTGTTTTCATGCATCAACCGCCAGGTTTTGTTAACCCCTCCGCTCCGCATCACGTATGTCGCCTTCGTAAGTCCTTATATGGTTTAAAGCAAGCTCCGCGGGCTTGGTATCATCAGTTTGCGACATTTATTCAATCACGGGGTTTCCGAAGTAGCGTTTGTGATCAGTCACTATTCATTTATAAGCGTGGGAATCAAACTGCATATCTCTTATTGTATGTCGACGATATTGTTTTAACAGCTTCAAGTGACTCCTTTCTTCGACTGATTATTCGAGCACTATCATCCGAATTTGCTATGACCGATCTTGGGAAGCTTAATCATTTTCTTGGGATTCAAGTTATACGCAATGCACATGGTTTATTTTTATCCCAAGCTCAGTATGCCCGCGACATCCTCAAACGTGCCAACATGGGTTCTTGCAACTCCGTCAGCACTCCTGTCGAACCCGGCGCAAAGTTGTCTTCCACGGCTGGTCCTTTAATCCCGGACTCCACGTTGTATCGAAGCCTAGCTGGTGCACTCCAATACTTAACTATTACTAGGCCCGATATTACCTATGTCGTTCAATAGGTATGTTTATTTATGCACGCCCCTCGTGAGCCACATATGCAGTTCCTCAAGCGCATTCTCTGTTACATTAAAGGAACTATTGATCTTGGTCTCACCCTCTCGAAGTCGTCCTCGCATGACCTAACTGCCTACTCTGATGCGGATTGGGCGGGGTGTCCCGACTCACGACGCTCGACTTCCGGCTATTGTGTCTTTCTTGGTAACAATTTGGTATCTTGGTCCTCAAAACGCCAACCTACCTTATCTAAATCAAGCGCGGAAGCTGAGTATCGCGGCGTTGCAAATGCCGTTCCCGAGACGAGTTGGCTCCGTAATTTATTGTTCGAACTTCACGTTCCCATCTCACGAGCTAGTCTCATTTATTGCGATAATGTCTCTGCGGTTTACCTATCCGGCAACCCGGTCCAACATCAACGGACTAAGCATATTGAAATTGACATTCACTTTGTTCGGGAAAAAGTCCGACTTGGCCTCGTCAAGGTCCTTCACGTCCCCGCTGAGTACCAATATGCGGATATTTTTACTAAAGGCCTTCCCAAGCACTTATTTACTCGTTTTCGTACCAGTCTCAGCGTTTGCTCCGCTCCCGTTCCGACTGCGGGGGTGTATTAGTCAAATATCCTGTAGATATGTATCTTTTCTATTATAAGCTAGTGTATTATTTAGTTAGGATCTTTAGCCTTGAATATAGCTAACCATATGTAAATAATATCTTTGTATGCTTATATATTGGAATGAGAAGATCAAACCCTAGCTAAGGGATTACATACTTTCAGGAAATAATAACCTCGTATAGAACTTCAATTTTTTAGTCATAATTCAATCAACACTTCTTGAGTCGTAGTAAAACAATTTACGGCTAGTTGTAGTTACTTTTGACTCGTAAACTAATTTTTAGCATCTTCCATCCAATTTTAGTATAGTTGATAGGTGTGTAGCATCATCAAACCTGGAAAAAAATGGAATTTGAAGTATATCTTAATGTTTTAGAGCAACACTATCAACTAAAAGATCGTAAATAAAAATACGAAAGATGCAAATATAATGCAACATGTAATTTACGCATAGAAAATTCACCTACACTTGACCACTTATGGTCTTTGCTAATTAATAAGTTCCAGATATCAAGTTAAACAGCTTAAATTGATACCATGTATTATATGGGTAACGTTCTCGATATTTGCCTCTCCAAATATGAGATAACTCTCTAAATAGAGAATATAGAACACATAAAAGATTCAATACTTAGAAATTATAGGACTACATCTTACGTTATGAGATCAAATTTTCGTACGTAATGCTCCCGAATCCTTTCGACTTTTAATAATATACCTTGATTTTGGACTGCATAAAAAAATAAACATTATTAGAAATTATTATAAAGAAAAAGGTTAAAAACATCAAATTTATGCATTTAGGGGTACACAACATGGGAAGGGGAATGGGGGAGGAATATATGCAGGGAAAGTTTCATATTAAAAAAAAAAAAGAATTAGACGTAGGAAACATATATATAATATGGTGAAGAATTATAACTCTACACAAATTCTAGTTGTAGAGACCATTTGTAGTTTTGTACGTAGAAGTGCAAAACTAAACTACAACTAATTAGATTTTTATATTTTATATTAGTAATTGAATTTATTAAAAGTTAGTCTCAAATATTTCTTAAATAGAGTTTCAGTTGGAGACTTACTAATATATTTATCTAATTTCAATATTTTACAACTTAAATTATAATTCACAAAATTTGAACCAATAATATCGCCCCAAAAGTTCCTTTTTTAAGTATATATATTGATATTGATATTGATATTGATATTGATTGATATTGATTGATTGATTGATACTAGATTTCATGCCCGGCCGTTGGCCGGGTAATATCAAAAAATAATTTCTGAATATTGATCTTGAGATGGTTGCTTTGAAGCATTTTATAACGAAAAATGCTTTAATGTTGCAATGTAGAGAGTTTCCTTTTCTTGTATTTTATAATTCGTACTAATGTCTTATGATCTCTGGAGGTTTAATTCTTACTCGTGACATAGTGCATTAATTTGAGAAAAAAATGTCTTATGTTTGCTTTAATTGTACAAATCTTTTAGAACTCCGCTACACTTGGCCACTAATATGATCGCACAAGGGTCAAATAGTAACCTTTGTAGAGCGACAAAATCCGGCGTAGTGAATACATATACATTATTGATCGTAGAAATTGGATGAAAATTGTAGATGGAATATAATAAGTACAAACATTATGTGCGATATTGTAACACCCGCGAATTTCCCATTTTTAGCATTTGTGATTTATTTAACCGTCCAATTTCTTTATATACATTTTAAGTTATTTAATTTAATTAATTTCGTATTTAACATAATTTTCGTAAAGATTTCATTTTTATAAGCTTGTTTATATTAAAGTATAGGTATATAGTCGGATATTAATAATAGGTGAAAATAATAATAATTCACGTCTTAAATTGTATTAGGTTTGAGACGTTATTCCCATCTAGCATAAGACCGTCATAATTCATTAGTAAGGCTAATTTATTTTGGACCAACCCGATTCCGACAACACAACATCCTCACCTACTCTCTTACTCTCTAAGTTAAATAATCTTTTGTTATTATTATTATTATTATTATTATTATTTTTATTATTATTACCTCTTCTCACTTCCTCTTATCCAACCCGTCCCCACCCCTTTCTTTTTCTTTTCGCAGCAAAAGCATTCAAACCCAGCTGTAACAACAAAACCCAAATACACCATTGTTACCCGCTTTCAATCGGAGATCCCGCCTTCATTTCTCGACCAAATGCCATAATTTTAGTACCATTATCTTCCTCATTCCTTCCTCCTTCTTTCAAGGTAAGCAAGTCTCGTTTTTGTTGTGATTTCAGTTTGACCCGCCTCATGATAGTCCCGATTTCCAGCTTCTTTATTTCGTTTTCTTGCTCTAGTTGAAGAAACTGAAGACCCGGAGGGAAACTCGTACTCTTTAGGCGCTTTCCTCGGAGTTTTGAAGGGCAAAAAGGTAACGGTGATAGGTTACTCGACAAAAATGTCAAAACTCCGTCTTATATGCCGTTTTATATACTCTTGTTTGATAAAGTTTGAATCTTGGCATTTTTCTCATTTGAATGTTAATTTCCGTCTCAATGTGCTCGTAAATTGGAGACGCATACAAGGGTCATTGCTTTGGTTATCGTAGATTGACTGTAATGTATGTGAGGGCTCTATTTGTTATGCCTAAATAGCTGTCAAACTTAGTCTTAAACTTTTAATGGTGTTGAATATCGATGGGTTAGTTGCTGGAAACCTTTGAGACAAGATGATGGCTGTTGAATCGATGACGTATAATAATTCAATCAGTCAGATTCAACCCAGCTGAGAAACTGATCGACTGACGTTATGGAAAGTGTGATCTATCTGCACTTAAAACTGATTTTAGCAAAAAGGGTCATTAAGGAAATGTCATCCTCACAAAATGGAGGCATTATCTTGACAACCTGAAGAGTAAATAATATGGGATTGGTAATGAATAGTCAAATAGCCACGTTTAGCTAATCCTTTGCCTCATATAAGTCAACTAGCATTGAATTGAAGTGGTCCTAAATAGCTGATATTGTCATTTCTTTAGACTTTGGAACTTTTGGTGAAATTTAATATCCATTCGGTAGTTTTATGCGACCGTTTTGGTGGTTGATGGAATGGTTGGACATGGATTTTGTAGGAGCTGTTTATAGGTTGAATGGTGGCTGTTTATGGGCTGTTCTGGAGGGTTGTTTGGGCGAGATTGGAATGTTTGTATACGTGAAATCATCGTGTTAATTTCTGTCTGAAACCTTGTCTCAAAAATGGAGGTTGAAGCCATGAAAAATGGGCTGCACTGGGACAGTTTTGAACCCGACTTTAAGGTTGACTTTGTTGTTGTTCGAGTCAGTTTGATAGCTCAAGTCGTGTGTACGTATACAGGTGCGAATTGGGTCGATTGTATGTAAGAAATTCCATTCTTTCCGTGCTTAAAATTTTGTCTTAAGACGGTCACAAATGAGCTTCTTTAACCGTGAAAAATGGGTTTTGTCGGGCAGTTTTTGCGGGCTGTTTCATCGGGTCTCTGTATGCTAAATTGAACCAATCTTCTTGCTTATGTCTCGAGTATATGTACATGTTTGGATTGGGTCCATTATATGGGTGGAATCGGTCTTGGTTTGGCCTAGGAAACCGCCCCTAAGACTATTTGGACAAAGGGGAACCATTGCGTGTTTTGTCGTGCGTGTTCTTTGGTCATCGTGCGAGTCTTTGCTGTTTTGGGGCACAGCCTTTTTGGCGATCGAGGGTGCGGTCAGTCGTGGCGGGCGGGTGCGGTCATGGTGGGCCGTAGTCCCCGGTTGGGTTAATTTTTATCCGTGGAATATTTTTGTTCGGGTTTAATTAATTTGAATTTCCGTCACATGATTTATGTATCTTAAATTCATTATTTTTCGTTTATTTATTTATGTCTCACATGAACCGTAAATGTGGAATTTATTGTTTATTCATGTCATAATTATATGGAATATCTTCATTTATCTATTATATGAGCTTTAATTCATTTATTCTCATTTATTTATCGTATTTCAAATACGAGTAATTTATTCCACATGATTAATTGAAGAGTCGTATTCTTGTAGAAATGCCATAATACCATCGTATATGCTTGACATACATTTCCGCCCTGCTTGTGCTGTTCTGGCAAGTACGGGTTTGACCTACTTGTGCTGTTCTGGCAAGTATAGGTTTGGCCTACTTGTGCTGTTCTGGCAAGTGAGTCTTATCTTAGTCTTTCCGCCACTTTCGTGCTGTTCTGGCGATTGGGGTACTCGGTCTCATTAGTAGTCGAGTCTTGGTGCGTGCGTCTTTGTCTTTGGCGCACGTCGAATCGGGATGTACACCCGAGAATGCAGATTTAGACTAGGACCGTATTATTATCGTAGTCCTACCCGGGGAAATTATAGTCTAAGAGTAATAAATGTCTTGCATTATTTGGATGGTTACTTTGGTCATATCTCCGTGAAATACGTGCTCGTGGCTAAGTGGTCGTGTCTGTTTCCTTGTCTTTCTTCTCCATTTATTTATCGTTGCTTATGCCTTACTTGTTTATCCCATCATTCCTTTTATCCTTGTTGGTTTAAACACGTGTGATCCCATGTTTAGTTATAAGTCTATTCACTCATGACTTATCTAATATGATTATTTGTTCATGTTCTTTGTTATGTTCGTTTTGACATTTTGTGGCTGGGAGAACCTTGAGTTACTCCCCACTGACTGTGGCTTTCATGTTTACATAAATGACAGGTTTATGAAGATGCATTTGTGGGGTTTAGACGTGTGAGCTAGCGAGCACCTTGGACTAGTAGTTGTTTTATTAGTATTGCTTAGACTCACCTTTTATTGTATTGTCATTCGAGGGATATATTTTCCCTCATCTTTGACTATCACGTTTGTATAAATTTAACTTTATTTCCGCATTCTTTATTTGTGTTTTGGATTTTAATGAACCCGCGCTTTAAATTTTAAAAGTTTCAAAAATTTCCTATTTTCCGCTTGAATTTATAAGTCATGTTTCTCCTCGTTATAGCGGGGGTTCACAGATATAATATACAATTAAGTAACTTAACGATCAATAATACCGAAAAAACAATGCTATGGTCACTCCAATTAATCAACAAATACTCAAGTTGGTAATGGGAAAAGGATTAGGTTTTGGACGGATAATTGGGTCTTCCAAAAACCCATTGTTCAAATGTCTAATGACATTATTTTAGGAGACGATAACTTTATGGTATGTGATATTTATCACATCGGATAAACAATGGAATGTCCCAAAATTGAATTATTTTGTCAATATAGACATTGTTAATAAAATTCTTGATGTCCCTATCCCATGGAATGATTTACCAGATGAAATGGGATGGAGACTATCAGTTGACGGATCTTTTTCGATAAAGTCTGCAGCTTGGCTTGTGCAGGGAGTATTTAACTATAATGATAGAATAAGTCCTTATGCCTGGATTTGGAAGTGTGATCTACCGCCTAAGATTAAGTTCTTTCTTTGGAAAACTTGTGTAGATGGTCTTCCTACGAAAGAAAGACTTCAGCGATATCATGTGCATGTGCCTTTGCACTGCATCCTTTGTAACCATCATACGGAGGATCGTGACCATTTTTTCTTTAACTACCCTATTTTGCATAATGTTTGTCAAGCTATTGGGGTTGGTGATTTGGTTTCCTTTTTTCATCGCCAGAGGAATGATCAGCCTTTGAGCTTTATAGAAAAACTTAATGCTTTTAAAGACTATTTCCCCCAAGTCTTTTCTTAAAACATCCTTTATTTGGTGGAATGTATGGTTTAGCAGAAATAAATTTATCTTTAAGAGCACTTTGGTGGATGTTGATAAGATTACACATGTTATTTTGAACTCTTTTTTCTCATGGTTTAACTTAAAGTTTAGAGACCTAGATAATCAAGATACGTGTCCTTGCCGACGAGATTATTGCCATAAAAAATGTATTGATAACATTGTCTGCGAAAAACTGCCTGAAAGTTTTATCAAGATTAACTTTGATGGATCTAAACGAGATAATAATAATGCAGCGTTAGGTTACAGTATTAGAAACCATCATGGTAACATTTTGCTACTAGGAGCTAAATCGTGCGGCAATGTTAATGTTCTTTTAGCTGAGACTCTTGCTCTTAGAGAAAGTATAATCGCGGCTAAATCTTTGGGATACATGTCTATAGCCATTGAAAGGGATAATCTTTGTGTTATTAACTCCATGCGTGGGTCATGGAAGATTCCTTGGGAAATTTCATCTCTTATTGCTGATATTTGAATCGAACTCTCCCAGTTCAAAGAAGTTAAGTTTACCCATTGTTTCCGTGAGGCTAATAAAGTAGCGGACTTTATGGCCAATTTGGGACATTTGTGTCCTATTCTTTCGAGGTGGGCTGACAGCCAATGACTCTCACTCACCTCCCTCATCCGAAAGGATGAGATAGGTTGGTCCTATTCTAGAGGAGCAACCTAGTTTCCTTTCCTTATAAAAAAAAAACACTCATGTATAACTACATAAATAAATAAAAAATAATGATAGAGACAATAAATGTCTAAATTATGCATTCATATCAAATGATATACAAATCAATAATGGTATTCCTTATAAATAGATGTCCAAACATGTATTATACCACAATATATACATAAATGTAGTGATAGATAATGATATAAAAAAAAAAGATAATGATAGAAATTTAGAAGTTTTAGATTTATTGTAGTTCTCTTGTTTGTATACCTTCTATACATGTAGGAATTCCGATGAAGATCATTCACTATTGCACATCTAAGGGGTTGTTTGGTTACCCTTGTTGTAGGAACTTAAATTCATGTGAATTGCAAAATGGGTATGTTGTTTGGTTACCCCAATTCACATGAATTGGAAGTTCCCATGAATTTCAATTCCTCTTCAATGGAGGAAGTTGCTTACCTAGGCTCCCCTAGGTAAGTTAGAATGCCTACATGAATTGCACTTCCTTCATGACAACCAAACAATTTTTTGCACTTCACATGAATTCTAAATTCACGTGTTTTATGACTTCATAGGCAATACAAATTCCTATATGCAACCAAACGACTCCTAAATACATTATTTTACAGAATTAGTAGTTCGCAAAATTTGAATTCATTAATATTACTCGAAAGTTGTTTCCAAAAGTTAATTATACTCTCTAATATCGCTCTAAAAATTCTTTCATAAGTTACGGCCTTAAAGTGCTTGATTGCTACAAATGAAACATAAAATGGCTTAATTTCACCATTGAACAAAGTTAAGAGGGTCATTTGCTAATTTTCTATATATTTTATTAATAGCTTCTATAATTTCTTAAAACTTCGACTCTCGGAGATTGCTTTAATGTCACTCGAAACAAATAAAATGCGACATAGATAATAGATTGGGTTGGTGAACACATACTCCTACAATTTTCAAAATTAAAATAATGAAGAGAACTGAATAAAACGAAGATCGGTTTTAGCTTAGCTATTTATCATGAAATTTCTAACTTAGTATAATTGGCTGACTTATTCAAACATGAGTCATATATTAGGTAAAATATGAGTTTTACCTTGTGATCTCTAATAACCTACAAAAGGAGAGAATTCTAGAATTTGATGTCGACTATCCCTACTGATAGGCTGTAAATATTTGACAATATTAATGTCTTTAGTTGCTCAATTAAATGTAAAAAGCAATATAAGTAGTTTGCATTACATCTTAAGTTATTAAATCTAGTTTTCGTAGGTAATACTCATGATCGATCTGTCTGCTTTTAGTATTGTCATTCCTCATAAAATATACCCTGACTTTGAACTGCAGGGGAGGGGAGGGGATAGATATATGAAAATGTTCAGATTAAATTTTGGGTCATGCACTTTCCTGGACATGATTTACTCAATCATGGACATGAATGACCCTTATACCCTTATCATTTCTACACCTTTCCTACCATTTTGTTTCCGAAAATCCTCTCAAAGTAATCAATCCACCCACTCCTCTCCCGGACCAGCATACCAGCCGCACCGATGTTACTACTGGACCACCCCTCACCAGCCGAATGATGACATTGGAAATGGTTATAAAGGACAATTAGTGCATAACCAGGGTGGTCAATAATACAGTGGACATTAATCAACGTCCTAATTTCTTTTATCATCTCTTATTAACATGTATACCCAATCCCATGTGCAAACATTTGTTTGATTCGTGAGCTTTGTTTCTGAATTGAAGGGAAAATCAAGTGCATAGCATCCATAATTTCATCCGATCTTAATTTAATTAATTTAATTAAACCCTAATTTTACTAGTCTATATTAAATTAATCTTCCTAATTTAATATAGCATGATTAATAAAGTTAACAAACTAGATTTATTCCTTGACCGAAATGAGAATTAGCGTCCACAATTGAGTAATTTGAATGATTTGATTAATTTTGTGAGGAATAAAATTAGAGAGTGTGTTTATTTTGTTTTTTTGGATGAAGGAGGTATGGAAAACTAATAACAAAAAGTCCATGAAAAAGCATCCTATTATTCTAAACTTTGGTAGTGAAAGCCTTGTGAACGAACCTCTATCTTTTCTAACCAACTGATTAATCATATATCATATATTTCTCTAATGCAGAAGCCGCATCTGCTGACGTGTCATCATAATACTCAAGCATCATATCATATACTTCTCTAATGCAGAAGCCAAAAAGCTGACGTGGCATCATAATAGAGAAGCACTATCCTACATGTCACGGCCATAGCATTAGTAGAATGGGAAAAAAAAAAAAACCAATCTCACCTAAAATCCTACGTGATTTTAGAAAAAAAAAATCTCATCTAAAATTCCTACGTGATGGAATATTCCATTCCATATATTCCGTCTAAAATATCTCATCTAAAATCCTACGTATGCTGATTGATTGCAAAGTCAACCATAAAGTAACTAATTCCTAATTCCTAAATTAGTGGAGTGGAATATGACAAACAGAATGAATAAAAATAAGCAAGGAAATAATAAATAAATAAATATTACTAAGTAATGGTAATTTAGTTGAGTGGAATAAGGAATGAAATCAGTCAACATCATTCAACCACGTAGGTTTCTTTTGGATATATATTATCTTTTTCCTTTTTGCTTTGACCTATGTCAATCTTTTTCCCCAAAATATAGCTAATTAGTTCTCAAAATACCCTATCTAAATCACTATAAATTCACATTCAACACAGTCATCTCCATCCATCTCTATTCTCTATCGTTCATAATTTACAAAAAAAAAAAAACAAGAAAAAATTTAAGAACTCCGATATGGCCATCAACTGCACTCCCGTCGCCCTACGCCATTTGCAAGCAGATATGATCACCGCTGAAATTTCCGTGCGTGTTGTGCACCTATGGGAAAGAAAAAGCTTCTATAACAAAGAAGAAACTCTAGCGTTAGAGATGCTATTATTAGATGCAGAGGTATTACATGTTTTAGTATTAATTGTCACTTTCTGATTTCAAATTATGCTGTAAAATTCTTTAATTACTATAATTTACAGGACAATCTAATTCAAGTAACTATTCGCAAGCGCATCATTTTCAAATTCAAGGATAGGATCAGCGAGGGACATCTATACAAACTGTCAAGATTCACCGTGGAGGCAAATAAAGGCGCTGAAATGGCAACTTCTGAAGAATTACGCATCTACTTTGCATATCCTACAGTTGTTAGAGAAGTGCACAATCTATCCATCCCAAGATATGGATTCAGGTTTGTGGACTTTGGTGATATTCTATCTGAACGCGTATCTGATGAACATTTTATAGGTACGTCCATGAAACTCATACTTAATCAACAAATCAATCACTAATTGAAAATATTTACTTATTATATAATTTTGTAACATCTATTGGACATATTCACCCAGATGTCATTGGTAAGTTTTCTGGAGTCGGAGAAGTCAAACCAACAAAGAATGGAAATAGTTGGATGACAATATACATTGAGAATATTCGGTAACAATACCACTACTTTTAATATTCAACGTTATATTCCATAGCTATTCATTTACAACAATCATTTTAATAACCTACTAATTAATAAACATATACCCAGGAAGGAGAAATTAGCATGCTCAATATGGAACGACTATGTTGGTTTAGTTCAGGCTTTTGCTGATGCATGTAAATCGTCCACTGAACCTGCTATTATTGTCATCCGCTGTGTTCAACGGTGTAAATGGGAAGGTATACAACTATTTGAGTATGCAAAATTTAATTGTATTAATCATTGACCTGACGGCATATGAAATTCGATGACCTATCTAGGTGAACCTAGGGTGATAACTACAAGACACGCCACCCGTTTCTACTTCAACCACGCAATCCCAGAGGTGGAAGCGTTCCTCGGAGAGTAAGCTTATACAACTACTATTGTTAAAATTCTTAGGACTTTGATAATTTCAGTCAAATAATACTAATGTTATATTCTAATGCAACAAAGACTATATGCCGGTCAAGAACCAAGTAACTCCAATGTTATATCCTATATTTCGAGTGAGTCGGAAGATATGCTCTCAGGAGATAACTTGAGTACAATTACGGAGATTAAGAAATGTCAAAAGGTAATATTGTACTTTTTTTTTGTTCATCCTGAACTATGGACTACCGGCTTTACAATATTTTTGAATATATTGTGAATATGACTGAAAATATTTGTTGTCATGCAAATACAGGCTGGGAGATATGTGACACTTGCAACTATATATGATGTTGATTTGAGTGTCAAGTGGTACTATGATAGTTGCAAGCATTGTACAAGTAAAGTTGTGAAGAATGATTCAGGTAGGTGGGTTTGCAAGAAAGAAAAATGCATTGGCAGTACGGAAGGGTCTGAAATTAGCATACCAAGGTATTAGACACTCCTAAATGAATTATTTTAAAGCGCATTTTTCAGAATAGCATACCTCACTACTCTCCTTTTGCATTCAGGTATCAGGTAAAGTTTCGTGTCATTGGTGCAGATAATGAAGTCTCCGAATTTGTCATCTTTGAGACTCAAATCACAAGCTTCATCAACGTCTCCGCAGCAGACATGCTTGCTGCCCTTGAAGAGGTAATCCTTCTGTGGTAAATGATAACAGAAGTTATAATCAGTTATTAAACATTGGCACGAATATAGGTTAAATATCTACGACTAATTTCTTATCACCCTGCAGAATGGACGAAAGGATGATATGCCAGATTTCGACATTTTCATTGACAAGCAATTTATCTTCAAAGTGGAAATTCACCCAAAGTACAACTTGGAGCAGAAATAAAAATCATACACAGTACTTAGTATGAGTGATGATCAAGATATGGTGGACCGATGGAATGCCAAGTACTTGGCCTTGAAGGTTTGCCAAAATATAACTCCTTTATGAATATACATCATTGAAAATTCCCAAACATGGTCTCATATTGTCTTATTTTAACATTAATGCAGGAATCTGAAGTTGGCAGTGTGTACAATGATGTGAAACCCAGCAGTAAAGTTGCATTGCCTGAAAATAAGGTATATTTTATTTCAACCCTTTGATATTCGAATACAGTAATTTCATACTCAGTGTTAAATTCAATGTGTGAAAAACTTAATAACATTAATTTCAAATGCAGGCATGTGTATCCGAAACTGAGGCCAGTGACAGTTTGATCACTCCACCCTTAAAACGATCATTGTCAAAAATGTTAGATGCGACCAATGATGACGATTGTGAGGTTCGTATCATAGGGGATGAATTCTCAGCCACCAAAAAATTGCTAGCTGTCAAGATGGAAAAAGAATGATCGTGGTGACAATTGTGACCATAATCATCATATTAGACTTCGGTTTTTAGAACCTCAAATAATTAGGCCAAGGGTACTACGCCCCAATGATATTATGCTATTTTAGACTACGGTTTTTAGAACCCAAAATAATCAGGCTAAGGGTATTAGACCCCAATCATGTAATGCTATTTTAGACTACGGTTTTTAGAACCCAAAATAATTAGGCTAAGGTTTAATATTATGCTATTGCAATTAATGTATGCGAATAAATCATGAACGTGTGTTCAAAATTCGTTTACTTTTGATTTTAATTATATATTACCATTTATCATATGTGTTTGTGGTTATTGCACTCAATATGAAAAACCGACAAGCTAAACCATGGCAAACGTCATAAAACTATTAGCTACCCTCACTGGGAATGACAACAACAAACTAAACATAAAATTAGCCAAAAATTTACCTACAACTTAACCTAACTGACTAAGAACTAAGAACTATATACAATATAGCACAATCAAGTCTTGAGAGACACATTCCAAGAAACAGTTCATGATAAACATTCTAGGAGTATGCACATGACTCGAAAATTACTTTAAAAATTTGGAGTCTTAGAAATAGGACTATCCTTACTGACCGGAATCTTAGAGACTCAAAATATTTGCAGTTATCACAATAAAAAAAAAATTCAAAAGTATTTGTGGCTGATAAAAATTTCATTTAAATTTTTTTTACGCCATTTTGATACACATTTTCTCCCCTTATATGTTATTTCAATCTTTGCAGTTATCACAATAAAAAAAAATTCATACTTGGCACAAAATGAAAATTTAAATGAAGGTACTCTTAGTATGTTAGACTCTGAACCCTATATTCTCTCTGGCTGAACCACCAAGAAGATATCATGCCACAAAAAGAGGAAATCCTTCTCACAATCAGTTAAAACAACACTCTAAACAACACTCTTGCTATTAAAAAAAAAACTTTCACCTAGCAGACTCATCGGAGGATTCAAATAAGAGCATGGCTCCAGATACTCCAAACACTAATTCAAAGAAGAGGAAAGCAACAATAAAAGATCGCAATAAAGGTAATACAATTTACTCCACTTTGAAAAAACATGATTATTCCTTATGCTATATTAAAAAAAATGGTTCAGTAATTTAGGAGAATGAATTGTACTGGACAGAATCAGTGCGGAAAGACTTACCCAGAGTTCATCCGCCAACATGGTCAATCCACTCAGTGATGTAACGAATCTGGTGAACAATAGACAATCATGTCATTCCATAGAAGGTATTTATTTACGAATCCATTTAATTTAGGATAATCACTATTTTATAAGCACACAATATTACATATCTATGAATCCATGTTGTAGCCAATCCTCAAAACAAAGCCAGAAATAATATAAATCCACTGAATAGAGGTATGCATGTGGGCACTACAACTTTCAATTTCTAATTTTGCATAACACAATTGTCTATACTGCAAGTATACATGCTTAACAGTACTAATACAAGCAAAATACAGAGACTAATGTTCGAGGAAAGAGAAAAGCCAATACTCAAATCGCCCTAACTAATGTTCGTGGAAAGGGAAAAGCCATTACGAATAAAAGAGACACAGACACAGGTAAAGATATAGGCCATTATTTAGTGTGATATTCTTATAACCATTTCTTTAATGATAAGAAAAGGAAGGCGTGAATCAAAAATCGAAACAAAGGTAATACAACTCAGTCAAGTTAATGAACTTGAAATTTTCTGCTGGAATTATTTATAAAACTTTTCAATCATTTCAGGAAATGAACGGTCCTCCACAGAATCGGAGCGGACAGACTTACCTCAGAGTTCATCTCCCAACGTGGTCAATCCTTTACGTGATATAACGAATCTGAATCTGGAAAACAAGAAACAACCATTTCATTCCATAGAAGGTATTTATTTATTTATGAATCGTTTAATTTAGGACAATCAGTATTTTATAAGCACACAAAATTACATTTTAGCCAATCCTAGAAATAAAGGAACAAATAATTAAAATCCACTGAACATCCACTGAACAGAGGTATGCATGTGGGCACTATAAATTTCAATTTATAAATTTGCATCACACAATTGTCTATA
Source organism: Silene latifolia (assembly GCF_048544455.1). Classification (NCBI taxonomy): domain Eukaryota; kingdom Viridiplantae; phylum Streptophyta; class Magnoliopsida; order Caryophyllales; family Caryophyllaceae; genus Silene; species Silene latifolia. The sequence continues at coordinate 343,540,172 of NC_133538.1, forward strand.
CTGCAAGTATACATGCTGGATAGTAATCAAACTCTCAAAATACAGAGACCAATGTTCGAGGAAAGAGAAAAGCCAATACTCAAAGCGCCCTAACTAATGTTCGTGCAAAGGGAAAAGCCATTATGAATAAAGGACACACAGGTATAGAAATAGGCCATTATTTTGGAACAGGTACGTATAACCATTTATTTAAGTGACCACATGAAAATGTGCCTATCTGCAGAAAACATACAACACATATCAAGTCAGAACGCATCTCCTGTTGTTAACAGTATCACCCCGACAAATTACGGATCTAATGCATTGAATAATGTTATCCGTAACGGTACGTCATTCAAATCCATTCATTATGTAAAAGTTTTTCCAAAGATAAATTGTAAACTTTATCACTCTGATCAATCATCTACTTAATTTATACCAGGAGCTATTCAATATCAATATTTCCAAAATTGTCAAATATGCTCTAAAATCGCAAGACAAAAGCGAAAGTTGATTACATCCCAAAGGAAAACAGGAAATAAAGCGACCTTTGAGTGGCTTACTTTCTATGCTACATGCCCATTTCACCAAAATGTCTTTCACACGGGCACATCACCACTTAATATGCTTCAAGGTAATTTTAGAGTTCACTTAATTGTAAGACCACTCATGATTTTGTTTTGTTACTTTTCAAGTACATAATGTATGGGTCATAATATGCTTTATGTTACATCTTTTAGCACCACATCGAACAAATGCAACCAATGCAAGACAGAATAGAAAATTGATCTTAACTACAAAGAGGATGAGCAACAACACATCACCTGGCGCGGTACTCTACCAGATCTTTGAGTTGTGGTGCCACCGGTACAATCATCACCTTACCTGTTCATAAAGCACCATCACTGTGTTAGCGTTTAATATTAACAAAAAAAAAATAAGAAGACGTGTTATTAAAGTATTATAATTAATAAAAATGCAGGTAAGGCAGATGATATTAATAATGGTATTCAGTATCAGACGAATCTGTATACGAGCTCAAATCACTTTACTCCTCCAATTGGTATCAACACGAAACTTCAGAACTACATTTCCTATTTTTTTTGGCTTCATATCATCAAAATTTCTCATAATTTTCTTCTCTACTAACTATGCTATCTACTTAAATATAGTTGACTCTTTAAAAATGAATATTGTCTCCACATATGAAGCATCATCAAGTCAGAATGGTATGTATAATAATATATGTTAAACATGTATTTCATCTTCTCTTTTAGCATAATATTTTGCATTTCGTTCTCTCTCTGATCTTATTGCAGCATTAACTCCAATGACCTCATTCGTAACCTCGAAGCAACCTGCTTACTACAGTAGAGAAATACTGGAGGAATTGACTAGGAATATTTGTAACGCATATGAAGGTATATATATATATATATATAGATATATATATATATATATATATATATATATATATATATATATATATATATATATACGTTTCATTTTCTCACCTCTTTTTCTATATTCTACCTATTTTGCCTTTGCTTATATACACTTCGTGATTGCAGCATCTCGCCAAGTGACTACATTCACTTCGGAGAATACAAACATATCTCAAAGCCTGACTAGAAATATGTGTTCCCCATATATAGAAGCGTCATCAAGTAGAAGTGGTGGGTATAATATATATGAATTTATGATTATTTGTTTTATTTAACCACCTACTCTACTTCGGGTAATTGGCATTTCGTCGTGGCAGAATCAAGAACTATGCACACAGCCAATAAACAACAACAATTGACCAGATGCGAGGCATCATCAAGTCGAAATGTTGTTGATATTGGCGAGATTGAGCAAGGTAATTTTAGAATGAGTTATTTATGTAGCTATGGAAAAAAAAAGTAAATGGCAATGTTTATAAGCCTATGAAAATTATTCAACCATTACTAACATAATGTTGTGACCTAACTTAATTAATGCAACAGAAACACTGGAAGATACACTGGAAGATACACTCGAAGGTTACTGGGATATTGGGGATAAGGATTACGATTTGCAAAAATGTTATATGCGAAATGTGGTACGCGAGAAAGAGTACGAAAGAATAGGACGCCAAAAAATCCAACCTTCTCTCTGTGTTGCATGGATGGAACCATAGAACTCCCTATGTTGAAACATCCTCCTGAATTATTAAGAGATTTGTTGAGTCAAAGTCATCCGCAAACCAGGCACTTTATTGACAACATCAGAGCATATAATTCTATGTTTTCATTTACCTCAATGGGAGGAAAAATCGACAATACAGTCAATCGAGGTCGAGGACCTTACACTTTCAAAATGGGTGGTCAGAATTTTCATTTAATAGGGTCTTTGTTACGACCAGATTCAGCTCCCCCAAAATTCTGCCAGCTTTACATTTATGATACGGATGAAGAAATCCGGCATAGGAAAAATGCCGTCAGGTAAGAGAGAAGCTAAAAAATATTTCAAGTAGACCCCCTGATTTTATGTTCTAACAGACTCACTTACTTATATATTTATGTGATATGCAGCCCCACAAATCCTGAACAATTTAATGATCAGCTCATAACTCTGTTACGAGAGATGATTGATCGATACAATCCCCTAGCTAAAATGTTCAGAATGGTCAGGGATAGATTGAGTTCAGGAATGGAAGGAGAAGTTAAGATGAGGTTAATCAGCAAGCGAGAAACTGACGGAAGAACGTACAATCTCCCAACAGCTTCTGAGGTTGCAGCTCTTATTGTTGGGGACATTGATGAAACATTAGAGAAGAGGGACATAATTATTGAGACGCGTAGTGGCCGATTTCAACGAATATCTGAGTTGCATCCTTCCTACCTATCATTGCAGTATCCTCTCCTATTTCCATTCGGCGAAGACGGTTACAGACTCGGCATCAAGCACAGTGAAAAATCAATTTCTAAGTCAAGCAAAGGTGAAAACGCACGAAATCGCCTAACTCTTCGTGAGTTTTTGCTTTCCGTATCTGAGGATCGACCGTTGGACAAAGAACCTTCAACGTTATTATCATCGGGTAAAGGATTCCAACAATTCTTGGTTGACGGCTATATGATGGTGGAATCACAACGGCTTTCCTTTATCCGTTACAACCAGCCAAAACTTCGATCAGAGAGTTTCAAAATTCTAGCCGCCCGGTAGCAAGGGGAGAGACCGAACCATCTTCATCTGGGAGCCGTATCATTGTACCACCATCATTTTTAGAAGGTCGCAGTTACTTGAAAGCAAACTATCAGGATACCATGGTTATTTGCAAATGGTGTGGTTATCCCGATCTGTTCATCACATTCACGTGTAATCCAAAGTGGCCAGAAATAACCAGGTTCCTCAAAAAGAAGGGACTAAGGTCTGAAGACAGACCTGATATACTCGATCGAGTTTTCAAGATAAAGCTACAAGAGCTCATGAAAGACTTGAAAGAACGTCATATTTTTGGCCGCACAAGAGGAGGTAATTTCTTTACCTTTACAACTTTGTAATGTAATTAGGCTTTTATAATCAAACGAATTTAACACCAACAACTGAACTAATCCACGATTTTATACATTTCTATTTTCACAGTGGTGTACACAATTGAATTCGTAAACGTGGCCTACCTCATGCTCATATATTGCTCTTCTTACACCGAGATGATAAGTTCCCCGAAGTTGCTGACGTGGATAAATTGATATGCGCAGAGATACCAGATCCAGCTACACATCCTGTTCTGTATGAGGCAGTTAAGGAATACATGATTCACGGTCCGTGTGGGGATGGTTATCCACAATCTCCGTGTATGGTTGATTCGAATTGCTCTAGACATTTTCCAAAAAAATTTAACGACCGAACAATTGTCGACTCTGAAGGATACCCCCGGTATAGGAGGAGGAATAATGGACGAGAAGTTGAAAAGGGTGGCAAACTTCTTGGCAATAGCTTTGTAGTCCCATACAATACCACATTGTTGCTTAAATATCGCGCACACATTAATGTGGAGTGGTGCAATCAGGCGAGATCTATCAAATACTTATTCAAGTACATTAATAAGGGCTATGATCGAGTCACAGTTGATCAACTCACTAAGTCGTAATAATCGAATCCGAATGGATAGACGAGATCAGAGGTATTATGATTGCAGATATATTTCACCGTGCGAAATTTGTTTGGAGAGTTTTTTGCGTTCGACATTCATTATAGGACACCACCCGTTGAGAGGCTAGATTTTCACCTACCAAATGAGCAGAGGGTTGTTTTTAATGATGAAGACCACATCAACACGGTTCTTGAAAGAGACAATATTAATAAGACAATGTTCATAAAGTGGATGGAATATAACAAACACCATCCTGAAGCAAGAGAATTGACATATCCGAGTTTAGATGAAGTATGTGTGGAAAAGGGATCAAAAGAGATGGTCCGAAAGAGAGCGGGGATTCTCCCTTGGAAGGATGCACCATATGTCCCCTGGTGGTGGTGAACTGTATTATATGAGAACACTATTGAATTTTGTCAAGGGTCCTACATCATACGAGGACATACGGACGTTTAATAAGGAAGTTTTCCCAACGTTTAAAGAAGCGTGCTACGCTCGAGGCTTGCTTGGTGATGACAAAGAATATATTGATGCTATTATAGAAGCGAGTGATTGGGGATCAGGTGTATACCTAAGACACCTCTTTGCCACCTTATTAATGGCCGGCAACTTAGCTAAGCCTGAGTTAGTATGGGAGAAGACCTGGCGTCATTTGACCGATGATATTCTCTATAGGAGACGTTTAACACTACGGAATGAAGGTATTTTAAAACCATACTCAAATTTTATGTAATGTAAGATTTATGAAATAGTTTGATTACATTTTTAAGGGTTCGTGTACAACTGTGCAGATCTACAACTTAGCGAGAGGGAGCTGCAACAGTATGCTTTGGTAGAAATTGAAGCATTGCTCAAAAGCAATGGTAGCACCCTTCGTAGGTTTGAAAATATGCCATCCCTTGATGATTCATTCACATCAGGAGACATAAACCAATTGATATTAGGTGAGTTGTCTTATGACAAAGATGCACTAAAGGAGGAGCATGTTAAACTTATCACATCTATGATGAGATGAGCAAAGAGTCGTGTATGATGAAATAATGGATGCGTAAGGGCTCAACGAGGAGGGTCTTCTTTTGTCATGGATACGGCGGATACGGGAAAAACTTTCATATGGAAGACGTTATGCGCCGCCATAAGAAGCGAAGGAGAGATTGTACTTCCTGTCGCTTCAAGTGGGATTGCAGCAATCCTACTTCCAAATGGATCGACAGCTCATTCAAGATTTGGTATACCAATCAATGCGTCCGAGCACTCCACGTGTCCGCGCATAAAACCGGGTACTGATTTAGCGGAATTATTGATAAGGACTAAGCTTATTATCTGGGATGAAGCACCCATGGTCAATAAAAATTGTTTCGAGGCTCTTGATAAGAGTTTGAAGGATGTTATGAGGTTCTCGGCTGGTGGTGACCCGAATAAGCCCTTTGGTGGTAAAGTTGTCGTCTTTGGCGGCGACTTTCGTCAGATTCTACCGGTGGTGCCGAAAGGGAGTAGGCAAGATATCGTGGGCGCTTCGATCAGTTCTTCATACTTATGGTCTGAATGCAAGGTAAAACTATACTTTATACGAATTTACTAATACCTACTAATATATATATATGGTTTTATACTCCATTTCTGATAAGCTATATTTTTTTTTTAATATAAAGTTGTTAAAGCTTACAAGAAACATGCGTCTCCAAGCTGGAGGTTCTAATTCCAATGCAGATGAGATCAGACAGTTCTCAGAATGGATATTAAAGGTGGGAGATGGGTTACTCGGCGGCCCTAATGATGGGGAGGTTGATATTGAGATGCCCGAGGACATTCTCATACCCCAAACAAGCGACCCTATTGCAGCGATTGTCAATAGCACATATCCATCACTGGAAGATAATTTAGGGAACCACGAGTACTTGCAAGAACGGGCGGTTCTTGCTCCCACGCATGAAATCGTTGAGACAGTCAATGATTATATATTGTCGAAGATTCGCGAGATTGAAAAAGAATACTTAAGCTCTGATGAAATAAGTAAAGAAGAGAGCAATATATACATGCAAGATTTGTACTCTACCGAGTTTCTCAACACTATAAAGTGTTCTGGTATCCCCAATCATAACCTGAAGTTAAAACTCGGTGCTATGGTAATGCTCCTTCGAAACATTGATCAAACCCGTGGTTTATGCAATGGCACAAGGCTGGTGGTTACTAACCTAAGGGAACGCGTTATTGGTGCCACTATCATAACCGGTAGCAAGGTGGGGGACAAAGTATATATACCTAGATTATCTTTGTCTCCTTGGATGAGACTAAGTTCCCCGTTAAGTTCGTAAGAAGACAATTTCCAGTGACCGTATGTTTTGCTATGACTATTAATAAGAGCCAGGGACAATCTCTCTCCCATGTTGGGCTTTACCTCCCTAGGCCGGTGTTTAGTCATGGACAATTATACGTTGCAATCTCAAGGGTAACAAGTAAGAAGGGATTGAAAGTGCTTATTTGTGACCAAGAAGGGGTCACATCTAATGTGACGACAAATGTCGTCTACAAAGAAATATTTGATAATTTGTAACGGCATGTTATCGTCGTACATTATTGCCTACTATTTGAACTTAGATCAATAAATTAGCGACTCTTTTTACTCTTTAATTTCGATACATTAGAGCAAAAGATTTATGTTTCGAATCATACAGATGTTTTTTTTCCCCTCTTGCAAGCCTTTTTTTATGTTTAAGGATTTTTTTGTAAATGAAAAAAAGCAGAAGTTAGATCAAAAAGTATTTTTGAAATGGTGTAAAACAGAGTTGGAAAAAGACAGAAACTGCCCAGTATGAGAATAGAGTAGCAAATTCACGTGAAATCTACTCCTACTTTTGTTTTTCGTTTGTATTCATAAGATTTTATGACATGCAAAAAAATAATATTTGAGCGTATACAAAAATATTTGCAAATTTCGTCAGTATAAGTATCATTCAAATTATAATATTAGGTATACATGTGATATTTTTAAAATAAGAAACAAAAAATTACTCACTTGCTGAAACGTATGAAACAATGAAAAATAATTTTTAATTCCGACAAAAACTTATAAATTTTCTAAGAAATAGTTTATACAAAAAAACCTTTTAAAAAGGAAAAACACATTTTATATAAACAAGGTCAAACACCCCCATATCTTATCAACTTATCTTCTCTTAAAAAATTGTCTTCTCCAATATAAATATCCCTAAAATAACTGAACTAAAATGATATGCGAAATATACGGCCTAAAATAACGGCAATTAGGTCATAAGAGAAACCCTACAAGAATCACTATAAAATCGACAATACAGCCACAATCATCTCCATTGTTCACAACCCATAAAAAACTTTAAAAAAAATTAAGAATTCCAATATGGCTAAAGACAAGGACACAGAAAATGGATCAGAGAGTTTCAAAAATATAGATAATTGTGTAGTGAAGGCAGAGACTGAACCATCTATATCTAGGAGCCATATAACTATACCGTCATTATTTTTAGGAGGTTGCAGCTACTTGAAAGCAAACTATCAAGATTACATGGTTATTTGCAAATACTATCAAGACGCAGACCAGATTTCAAACACCAAAGAAGCTGCTGCCAGTGAAAATGAATGATAGAGTTGTCATGTTGAGCAGGTAGCACTATTTATCGTAATTTTAGAACCCAAAATAATTAGGCGATGCTTCTTATGCTATTTTAATTCAATGTATTCGAATAAATCATCAGCGTGTGTTCAAATATCGTGTGACGACGGTTTTTAGAAACCCAAATAATTACATTAATAGAATTTTTTTTAGTGTGGTTACTGTTGTTAAAATTCCGGTGAACAACAAAACGACTACTGTTAAATTTTTTTTCCCTAATGTAAAATTTACATTGCTTCAGAAAACTCATATGAAATCACAAGTATGCATCAAATTAATTTCCCGAATGTCAAATTCACATTGATTCAGAAAATTCGTATAAAATCACAAGTACGCATCAAATTAATTTCGAATATAACAATCAAGGTACGAAAACTCACCTTAATTGAACAATCTAACATCCAAATAATCCGGGTGATCTGAGTTGATCTTTTTGCACTTAAAACGATCATTACGCCATTATTATACGATTCATAGTTGTGCTTTTTTTTCCTCTAAATACAGATCTACTTCCTTCACAACATAAAAAAATCACCAAGTAACATAAAATTAAACTACCAACACAGCAATAATTAGCATTATATAATCAAAATAACTGATTTGAAGGTAATAATTAGGGTAATAACTCACCGAGGACAAAGCTTTGTTTGGATAATTAGACCTGATCTGGAGATGATGATGATTGATGATGATGATTGAAGTAGGAGATGATCGTTTGGCTGAGAGATTGGATTTAGTCCTAGATCGTTTGGCTGAGAGATATGATGATTGAGGTAGAAGATGGTGGGCTGTGACGATTGAGGAGACAAAAAGATGAAATCAGACGGAGTTTTGGACGGAGTTAGGTGAACTGTTAGAGATGAGTGACAGACGGGTTAGGTGATGTTAGGTGAGGGAGTTGGACGAGTTAGGTGAGGAATGAGGATATAAATCTGAGTTTTGTTTCCATGGTCCGTGATTTCTCGAGTCATGTAATGACTAATACCGAGTTTAATTTGATTAAAATGTTGTAGATGGATTCGGTTTTTTATCCGTAAATTTTAATATAATAATTATATTTTATTAATGAAAATTGAAATGTGTAATCCTATGAGAGTTTGATTGAGTCCGGCTTAATAAATATAATAATAGTAGTCTTAATCTATTAAATTTAATCAGTTAAAACAACTTTGTGATGATATTTTTATTAATCGAGTTTTATAACAATCGTTAATATACTAAACACGATATAGCTCAAAGATGAAAAATTTTAGTATAAGTCTTGGTCATAGTACTAAACACGATATAGCTCAAAGATGGATAATTATTCGAAAATAATGACTACGTAAATATTTAAACTATTTATTTTTGCTACTATTAACCAAACCCATTTAACCTCTAAAAACAGACCCGTGAATTTCACGGGTTTTAACCTAGTATTTCTCTAATGCAGAAGCTGCATCTGCTGACGTGTCATCATAATACTCAAGCATAATCCTACGTGGCAGGTCCATAGCATCAGTAGAAAGAAAGAAGAAAAAAAAATGCTAAACTTAAATTCAACGTGAAAATTGGGATGGAATATTCCATAACCCAACCATATACTTATATACTATATATTGTTATTTGCTTCCTAATTTAACTCAAACAAAATAATTTACATTGACTTTATTCTCCAAACAAAGGAAAGTGATTTCCAACAAAAATATTTGAGCATTTTTCAATAAGAAACGTCATTCACGGAATTATTGACCTTCTACTGGCTAAAATATTTGAGAATTTTTCAATAAAAAATATTTGAGAATTTTTCAATAAAAAACGTCATTCACGGAATTTTCCAATATTATATCCTATATACTGTTTTGATTTCATCATACCAATATGAAGATTTACCAAAAATTTAAAAGTCAAATGCTAAAATCAAAGACATTATAATTATAATATATGCTACAATTATATTAACTAGTTTTAAATCCGTGCAAAATTGCACGAGTATGTATTTGGGTCGGTATTAATGTTTTTGGATGCATTTTTTTTTTTTTTTTGCATTTCTATTGTAATTATCTAGTTGGTCTAAATTAATCATTTATTCCGAATGTAAAATTATGTCATAGTATGTTTGCTAAGACGAAAATTGTCGCATGTTTGTATTGACGGACGATTTGAATAAATTAATTCTTTGCACACCAACGGTCCCACCATAACCTGAATTCCCAAAAAAAAAAAAAGTTGTACAAATGACGTGGCGCATCCTGCATTCATCATTGTCTTCTGGATTAATAAAGATAAGATTATATGCTACAATTACGACTACAATCAGTTAACGCAGGCAACTAATACTAAAATATTAAACTTAAACAACTGAAATCCTGTATTTTAGGAAGGAGAGTATGAAATAAAATAAAAAATGAGATCAAATCAAATCATATCCATATTGAGAATGGAATTTTGACGAAATTGGCTATCACAGTGAAACCCTATGACGTACCCTCACTATAAAAATAACAACATCAACCCACACATTTCCATCCAGCTCCACCATTCATTCATATTTTCCAAAAAACCAAGAATTTTTTTTATCAACTTTACCATGGCCTTCAACTGCACTCCGGTTACAATCGGTAATATACAAATTTTAATGTAAGACTATCTTTATATATTTTTATAAATTGTGCAATAGATAATTAAATGTGTACTAATAACTACGTAAATCTTTAAACTATTTATTTTTGCTACTATTAACCATACCCATCTAACCTCTAAAAACAGATCCGTGAATTTCACGGGTTTTAACCTAGTATAATTATAGTATTATTATAGGGTGGTGCTCATTCATATACGAGTTTTACTCATTCATGGACGTAAATGACCATAATACCCCTTTAATTTTAATGATTTCACTTTTATACCCTTCTTTCAATCTCTATCTCTCTCTTCTTCCTTTACTCTTTTCTCACCCTAACTACCACCATCGAACCACCACCCGTCAGCCACCATCCACCACCCGACTCCGAGTCCTGAAATAAAAATAAAGAAAATATTAAAAATTACTAAAATAAATACAATACATTTATCAAAAAAAAAAATGAAAAATTCGGAAACGTAATCAACGTAATTCATGTACTAGTTTTGTGGCTTATTGCGATTTGATTGCTCATGTTCACAAATCCTGCAAGTTTAATTACAGTTGATTTCGGGCTATTTGTTGCGCCTATGTGCTAGAATAATTATTAGAGTTGGTTTCGTTGTTCAGCGAGTTTAATTACTTGATTGATGCGAACCCTAATCTAATTAGTGTAAATAAGCCCTAATATAATTAATAAAATTAAGAATTAGAATTATTACCTGATCCATATAAGAATTAGCATTCTTAATTGTGTAATTTGACGGATTTGAATAATTTTGTTTATTTAATTAATTTTGTGAGGGAGAGAACTAGAGAGAATTAGAGAAATTAGGCAAAGGGCATACTATGGAAAAATAATGAAAAAAAAGTAAATGAAAGAATAAAACTCGTCCATGAATGAGCAACTACTTTAATTTATTATATCCTTTAGTTTACAATTTTTAAACTCTTTGGAAGTTCACATTATGTGATTGGGTTTGCATTGAACTCTTAAACGTCAAGGTAAAAAAAAATGCCTGAAAATAAGTAAAAGACTAATTGTAAATATAGCTATCATGTACAATACACAAAGTGAAAAGCTTGCAAGAGTTTCTCCCCTAATTTATAGTAGAAAATATTTAATGCGTTTGAGAGTGCGAATAATTAGCATGGTAGTCCATAGATTGAAAATTATAGTTATGATGAACATTGAAACGGTAAAATCAACCTAACATAAAGAACAATTGCAATTTTTGTGAATTAAATTTGAAGCGCAACATATACTGATATACAATCAGAAATAGCATGGAACTCCTATACAAACGGGCTATGGAGTAAGGAAGATCAACTAACTCTACAAAGAATGGCATATGCATATCCTTTGAACTCCAAATTCTCAATTATGCATGATTGTGCTAGTTCTGCCCGAAAAAATTGATCTTGATGAAATTTTATATCCTACTATAAATTCATATTATTACCTTAAGGTGTAATACATGCAACATCAATCGTTCGCCTCTGAATACCATAGCTGGAATTTCAAACCAAACAAACAATATATAAATTATAAAACGTATAAGCAAACACATTACTAACTAAACAATTGATACACAATTACACACAATCAATATCTTAAAAGATAATTCATCCAACATGATGGATTTTAAAGTTAAACAAAAAGGCTAAGAGTATTTCAAAAAAAAAAAAAAAAAAAAAGGCTAAGAGACGTATAAGATGGGTATGTAGAGAAGTCCTTCACTTGTAATTTTTAAAGCCACTTTTATAGGTACTAATATTAGTTTGAAGTTTTATAAACTTCTCTTATTAATTATTAATTCTTAATATTAATTAATTAATATTACTATTTGATAGAGATAGGACTTAGGAGTATGTTATAGTAGATTCCATAATTAAAAAATAATTGTTGTTTTTATCTTTTCTACTTTTTCAAATATTGATGGATATATAAATATTTTATTGAACAAAAGTTGTAGCCAATAATATCGCTTCAAAAGTTCCTCTTTTAAGTATATATATATATATATATATATATATATATATATATATATATATATATATATATATATATATATATATATATATATATATATATAAATAGGATCCTATAAGTCCACTATTCTAAGTTGAGTCCATGAGTCCTTATCTAAGCCATTGAATCTTAAAAAATGGATGGTTGAGATTAAAAGATAAAAAACACTAAAAAACACACAATTCACACTCTCTATGCATAATTAATTGTTTGTCTCTCATACACCAAATTCCCATACACTAATTAATTATTTTTCTTATAATTTCATTTTATCTCTCATTTTTATTTTATTTGCAAACCAAATAAAAAAAATTATTTCCGCATAAAATGAAAGCCACTTCATAAAAAGCTCCGTAAATCTTCATTCGGAGTCCGATTAGGGCGAAATAAAAGCCTAGATTTATTATTTTTTCGAGCCCTTCGCAATGGTGATATTTTTATATACCATTGAGTTTTCAAAATATTCAGTACTGATCGGTTGTGCCAGAAATATAAAGGTTTGTGTTTGTTTCATATTAATTTTTGTTGGATTTTGTTGAAATCGTTGCTTAGATATTTAAAATGGTTTGATAATTTTAAATATAGTGATTTTTGTAATTGTTTTTTGAAGAATTATATCTAAATTTTTTAATTATTAATTGTAATTTTTTTTATGAAGATGGAGATGGAGATGATGATGATGATGATGATGATGATGATGATAAGTCGTTAGCGATATTGATTGATGATGAAGATGTTGATATGTCTTTGGTGTTATAGATTGATCGGTTGTGGTAGAAATATAATGGTTTGTATTTGTTTATTATTAATTTTTGTAAGATTTTGTTGAATCGTTGCTTAGGTATTTAAAATGGTTTGATAATTTTAAATAGAGTGATTTGTATGATTATTTTTTTGATGGATTATATCTAATTTTTTTTATTATTAATTGTAATTTTTTTATGAAGATGAAGATGATGATGATGATGATGATGATAAGTCGTTGGCGATATTGATTGATGATGAAGATGTTGATATGTCTTTGGTGTTATAGATTGACAATGAAGATGTGAGATTTAGATTGATTGATTTGGTTTGATAATTGTTGATGAAGGTTATAACTTCAATTATATAGTGTGTAACTTTATTTTTGTAAGGGTGTAACTTCAATTATATAGTGTGTAACTTCAGTTGTATATCGTGTAACTTCAATTCTTTACGAGTGTAACTTTAGTACTTTACGAGTGTAACTTTAATCTTATAAGGTCATTTTGTATATACAAATTTGAATATTACTAATTTGAATGTTTGTAATTTTAGCACAAGTTATGTAACTTTAGTGCTTTATGAGTGTAAGTTTAGTGCTTTATGAGTGTAACTTTAGTGCTTTATAAGTATAATTTTAATTTTTCACGTGTGTAAATTTAATATTTTAGGGTCATTTTGAATATAAAATTTTTAATTTAATAATTTTGAATTTCTGTAATTTTAGGACAAGTTTATGGAACTTTATTGATTTACGAGTGTAACTTTAGTGTTTTGCGAGTGTAACTTTTAACCTGGGTTGTAACTTTAGTCCTTTAAGGTCATTTTGTACATTAAAAATTTTAATTTGTTAAACTTTATCACATGTCTATCTAATTTGAATTGTTGAAGGTGTAACTTTAATAGGTGACATGTATAACTTTAATATAGCAAGTGTGTAACTTTAGTCCGTCCCACCACCCTCGCCTCTTCATTCAGAGTCCAATTAATTATATGAGTAAATTAATTAATTAGGTTCAAGTATAAATAGTGTAACTTCAGGTGGGCATGGTGTAACTTCAAGCAAATGAGTTAATTTCAAGCAAATAAGGTGTAACTTGCGAGTAATTAGCAGAACTCAAATTTTCAAAAACTCAATGGTAATCGAAAATATTACCATTGCGTCAGGCTCAAAAAAATATTAAATTTAGGATTTTGTTTCTCCATAATCGGAGTCCGGATGAAGATTTACGAAGTCTTTTACGAAACCGTTTTTATTTTACGCGGGTATGAAATTTCCTTTTTTAAATCTAATATTTTGATAATTGAAATATAAATGATAGTATATTAATTTAATAAATTATTTGATAGAAAAGAGAAAGTAATTGATAAGAAAACTTGGTAATTGAAATCATGGGAGACAAATCATTAATTACATGTTGGGTGAGTGTTTTTTTGTTTTAATCTCAACCATTCATCTTGTAAGATCAAATGGTAGAGATGTGGATTTATGGACTCAACTAAATTTGAACTCTCTCTCTCTCTCTCTCTCTCTCTCTCTCTCTCTCTATATATATATATATATATATATATATATATATATATATATATATATATATATATATATATATATATATATATATATATATATATATATATATATATATATATATATTAATAAGATCAACTAAGTCCATGTCTTACATTTGAGTCCATAAGTTCCATTGTCTACCCTTAGATCATGTTATTGAATGGCTTAGATTAAAAGAAAAAAGCAACTAATAATAATATTCTAATGGCTAAAATAATTACTTCTCTCCTCCTACCACTCATAGGGTATTAGCGTGCATGCAGGTTGTCAATCAAAACATCACACACACACGTCCTACAAACTTCCCCCCATTTATCATCTCTCTATTATTCAACACAAATTCTCATTGAAGACATGACATATCCGTCACAAGCTGAAGACGGATACCATTTTACCTCAC
Organism: Silene latifolia; assembly: GCF_048544455.1. Classification (NCBI taxonomy): domain Eukaryota; kingdom Viridiplantae; phylum Streptophyta; class Magnoliopsida; order Caryophyllales; family Caryophyllaceae; genus Silene; species Silene latifolia. The sequence continues at coordinate 343,555,265 of NC_133538.1, forward strand.
AATGTACCCACTTTTTCTCTCTCTGCAACACTATTCATGTGGTCCCCTTTCTTCACTAACCCATTTTGTTACCATTTTATCTCACAAAATATTCGTCACAAATGGTAACCCGTCACAAGGGAGACCAATTGATTATTCAAAACTAATTTTCCCCCAAAATATTTCCGCCAAATTAAACCCCATTAATTTTTCCCCAAACTGCTCTCTAAATCCCCCAATTTTATCGCTTTTTTTGTTACCTTATTATCGTTTTTTTCTCCATTTTCTTTTCTCACTTGCAAGCTGCCATTTTCGTCCATTCATATTACTTCAGAAGGTATTTTTTTTTGGGTTTTTAGAGTTTTATGATTTGTTTTTGGGTTTTAAGAGTTTTATGATTTTTTTCTCTTCATTTATTTAGACGTTTTTTTTTAATTTATTGGACATTGTTATGTAATTGGACTGTATTTGATCACTGTACTTTGTCACCATTGTTGCTGTACTGTTCTATTTGATCACTGTATTTGGTTTCTTCATTTTGATTAGCCAGTTATTTTTAGCACATTTAGGACATGTAGGACATTTATTTATGATCACTGTATTTTGTCAACTAACGTTTTTAGCATATATGTTCATATTCATTAAGATTAGTCAGATTTTTTTGAAAAATTCTACTTTTGTTGCTTACAATTACTCTTTCTTTGTTAAAATTACATTTTATCCATTTTCTTTTTTTGGAGAAATCCCACTTTTGGTTACCCTTTTGTTAGAATTACACTTTTGTTGCTAAAATAACACTTTATGCTGATACAATGACACTTTTTTTGCTGAAATTACACTGTTGTCTGTTAAAATAACACATTATTTTGTTAGAATTACACTTTTGTAAGCTAAAATAACACTTTATGCTGCTACAAATCCCACTTTTGATTACCCTTTTGTTAGAATCACACTTTTGTTGCTAAAATAACACTCTATGCTTTGCTACAATTACACTTTTTTTTGCTAAAATTACAATCATTTGCTGTTAAAATAACACTTTATCTTGTTAGAATTACACTTTTTGTCACTAAAATCACACTTTTTCTCGTTAAAATGTCACTTTCATTTACTGTTAAAATAACACTTTATTTTGTTAGAATTACACTTTTGTAAGCTAAAATAACACTTTATCTTTGCTACAAATCCCACTTTTGATTACCCTTTTGTTAGAATCACACTTTTGTTGCTAAAATAACACTTTATCTTTGCTACAATTACACTTTTTTTGCTAAAATTACACTATTACTGTTAAAATAACACTTTATCTTGTTAGAATTACACTTTTGTCGCCTAAAATTACACTTTTTCTCGTTGAAATGTCATTTTGCTGTTAAAATAACCCTTTATTTTGTTAGAATTACACTTTAAATGCTACAATTACACTTTTGTTTGTTAAAATTACACTTTTTGTCATTAAAATAACACTTTATTTTTTTTAGAATTACACTTGTGGCTGCTATAATTACACCTTTATATTGTTAGAATTACACTTGTGGCTGCTATAATTACACTTTATGCTGCTACAATTTAAACTTTTTTTTTTGTAGTAATTTTTTTTTTATGCAACAATTAATTTTGAGTAATGTTAACAGATGTCAGATGGAAATGAGGGTAAATCAGGCAAGTCCAAAAAAGCAAAGGTGCCTGTCAAGTTGAATAAGGAGCTTGTTGTTGCCAAACCAGCCAAACCAACGAAACCAGCCACGAACAAAATTGCAAAGGTGGTCATCAAGTGCCCAAAGCGACTTGTTGAGCTCGTTGAAAAGCTTAATGATGCACAAGCGAGATGCGGTACGGAGGATCGGTTTCGGTGGTATTCTGTAGCTTAAGCTCAAAACATATCCGATGGGTCATGTTAAAGATTTTCTGAAAGCATTCAGTGACGAATCGTATATTTTCCGGGCAGCTAAGGATAAGGAGTTCATGGTCAGCAAGCATGACGTGTATGACTGTTTTATGTTACCACTTAGTCCTAAAACTGTTGATCTAGTACCTACGGGCCGCCAGAAGGATTCTCAAGCGCCGGAGAACAAGCAATTGAAAGATAAATGGCGAAAAGCGTACAACATAAAAGGGGTTAACGAAGGCATTAATTTAGGAATTGTCTTCCAAGATATTTTAAAAAAAAATACAAAAAAGGAGGTCCTCAATTTTGCAGGCTGTTTGTTCTGCTCGCCATGTCATCATTCCTAACTCCAACGTCATATAGTGGGGTTGACTTCAAGCTTTTGAGAGCTGTTGAAGATGTGGACTCGATTACGCAGTACGATTGGTGTACTTATGTGCTGGAACATTTGGTGAAGGCTGCGGCAGCTACTGGTGAAAATAAACAGACGTTGTTGGGGTGTATCCCCTTCTTAATCATCACGTACTTTCAACGTTTCGATTTCCGTGGAAAGAGTTGTCGCCACAGCATGCCTCTCATTAAGCACTGGGACCGGCATACGCTTTCTGACAGACTACATGGTGAGCTTGACAAGAACCGTTTGGGTCGGCTAACTTGGTCCTTGGTCAAGTACCCTCGGTGCCTTCAAAAAGAACTGTTAAGCATTGGCGGGGTGCCTAATGACAGCCAAGTGTTGGCCATTGGAAATGTGGTTAGTGATGCGGCATTACAAGTGACTTCAACTTGAGGACGGGGAAGAAGTTCATCGAGATTGAACTCTCTTGGTGTTGATGATGACGAGGAGTTGAAAGCTCGAAATTTGTAGATGTAAGTGTTATTTGTTCATTTGTCAAGGCTAATTTTAATGTTTTAAAAATTAGACTTTTGTTTGTTACAATTACACTTTTGTGCGTTAAAATTATACTTTTTAAAGTTAAAATTATACTTTTGTAGCTTACAATTACACTTTAGTCCATTAGAATTATACTTTTTGCCCTTAGAATTACACTTGTCAAAGTAAAAATCATACTTTTGAATGAACACTTTTGACTGAACACTTGTCCAAATATCTGTATTTTAATGTAGGATGTGCATGAGCTTTACTTGAAGATGCAAAGGAATGATACTGTCTTCTATTCATGGTATGCAGATGCAGCCATGACGCTCAAAAGGTTAACAAGGGGTCTGAACTATTCTAGTGACCCTGTCGCTACACAATGCACGCAATCATTCTTTAAAAGTCAAAGTATGAAGGATTATGCTGTGGAAATGCAGGAGATAGCTGAACGAATAAACCGTTCCGTGAAATCAGCACCTGTGCTGCAACAAAGTCCAAGTGATCAGTATCAGAATGACGAGGTAGATGACGACGGATACGAGCAGCAGGTTGGGGATGATGATGAAGAGGAGGACAATGGTAATGAGGACGAGGGAGATGATGAGAATGGTGATGATGTTGAGGATGAGGAGGATGGTGATGATATGGAGGATGATGGATACGATAATGAGAAAGAGGTGACTGTAGATGTTGGTACAGACCTCGAAGGCACGGTGGCCGCCTCAATTGTTTCGGATGAAGTAGACATTGAGAAAGCACAGGAGGTGTCTACATAACAGATAATGGAGGCGGTGCAATTTTACAGCACGCCTGAATTTAAGGACGCTGCTAACAGAGATGATTACAGTAAGAACACCAACGTGGACGTTTGTAGTACTCGTGATATTTCTGTTATTTACAAAAGGAGGAAGGTAGTTGGAAAGGAGGTGGCTGTTGACGGACCACCTAAATTTGACCGGGAAGTTCTCGAAGAATATTATTCAAAAGAAGAGGTTGATGAGGCTGAGAAGAAGTTCTATGTGAATGCTGCTGCTGCAAAGGAACAAGAGCAGACTATGGACATGGGGGTGCCTGTGGCCGGGGAACCTCAGATAGCTGACAAAAAAAATGAGGAGGATGGGCCCACCGACGCTGATCCACCTGTCACTCAATTCCTATTTTCGTCTGCGGAGATTATTGAAGCGGAGCGCCGAGCAGAAATGCCAGCCAGAGAAGACCAAGGAATTGGTGAGGTAACAGAATTGGTGAAATTGGCCTCGGACTCTACAGGAACGGTTGTGCATGTGAGTGAAGTTATGAATGCCGAGACGGACAAGGACGATGACAAGATTGGGAAGGGGAATGCTGAGGTTGGTATCCAATTTTCAAGTACAATAGTGGTTACCGCAACATTAGACGATGCTGTACAAGTGGATTCGAAATCTTTGGAATTTAGTGGGCCTGATTCTGCGGAGCCTGAGAAGGCGGATAATGCTTTGGTGGAAGTTCAGAACATAGAAGTTGCACCTCCTGCAAGTCAGTTCCTATTCTCAACATCTGAGATATGTGAAGCAGAGCGCGCAGCCGAACAACATTATGAAGAGGGTGCCGGAAACGGCGGAGGCACAACGAATGATAAGCGGTTGTTAAAGGGTAACGAGCAGCCGGAATATGTATTTGCGTTGCAGGCAAAGGAATTTATGGACGTAGAATGGACAAGTACTGTATATTCTACTGCGGACGTAAACGCTATTGTTCGAGGAGCACCCAATATCTCGTGCATCTTTGAAAATGAGGGGGGTGGAATAATGATGAGCCAAATTTGGAAACAAGTCCTCAGACAGTGGTAGAAAAGGTGGTGGATGGGGCTGCAGTGAAGGATCACGGAGGTAATGCATTGACCTTCAGAGTTTAGAAGTGCCATGGATGAAGTTATTTTGTTAGAATTACATTTTTTTCTGCTAAAGTTACACTTTTTGAAGTTACAATAACACTTTTATTTCTAATAATTACACTTTTGTCTTCTGCAATTAGACAATTTTTAGTTAAAATAACACTTTATGGTGTTAGAATTACATTTTTCTCTGCTACAATTACACTTTTTTAAGTTAAAATTATACTTTTGTAGCTTACAATTACACTTTTGTCTGCTTGAATTACACTATTTTTAGTTAAAAGTAGACTTTTTTGTGATAAAATAACACTTTATTTTGTTTGATTTATAATTTTGTCTACTAAACTTTATTTTTTTCTCTGCCACAATTTCACTTACTTTCTGATGATGAAATAACACTATTTTTATTACAGATGCGGCAGTGGAGGATGATGCCGTGAAGTCTTCGGGAGGGACTATCGAGCCCAGAGAAGTAACAGCTGACGTAGTACCAGAGGCAGAGAACGCCGACATTCCTATCCCAGTACCGTACGTCCCTCACAGTGATCTGAGCTACCATCCTTTTTTACTTCACTCAAGTAAGCCCTTACCGTGCATGGATCACGTCATTGAGAACCTTGGGTGTTCTATTGATTGTGGAGCACCTAATCCTGAATTGTGTTTTGCGACGAGAAACCTAGCATTCAGTCAGGAGCTCCTGGTGCCAATGTTTAGTGAGAGGAAATACTTGATTGACTATGCGTTCAATCAGTCAGACGCGTTTTCCGAGTTGTAAGTGTATTAAATTTTTACAAGAGGCCCTAAACTTTCCTAATTATATATATATATATATATATATATATATATATATATATATATATATATATATATATATATATATATATTGTTGACTAAGTAAATTTTGGGTTGTAGTGAACGATTGGTCCAATTCAGCGATTTTTATTTCATTACCCGGGAAGATATTGCAACTTTGAACCCTCGGGAGCAAATCATGACAAGTGTTATTGATGGTTGGTGCTTGCTACTCAACCACATCATGAAACCTTCGGACATATCCCGTTGTTTCTTTGGCCTAAGTCACACTGTAAGTTCAAATGTTACCTTTGTGTCTTAAAATTACACATTTGTCCATTAGAATTATACTTTTTAAAGTTAAAATTCTTCTTTCATATGTTAAAATTGCTCATTTGTGCGTTAAAATGATACTTTTGGCCGTTAGAATCACACTTTTTATTGTTGACATTATACTTTTAACATTACTCTTATGTGTTAACAGTACACTTTTTTTGCTTAAAGTTTCACTTTATTTTTATAAAATAGCTATTTTAATTATCTGATCACGCATTTAACACTTTTCAAATAAAAGGACCCCGCAAGGTCTTTTTGGAATGCTCAAAAGCTTGGGAAAGTATTGAACAAAGACGAAGACATTTTTGGTGGGTGGGATGCCTGGGCTGAACTCTGCCGTGTACCATTCCAGCTTGACACGGACATGGTAGGTAACAAAACATGTAATCTTTTATCATGGTTTTTAAGGTTTCCTTTTGCTGATATTAGCCACATACGATGCAGATCTTTCTGCCCGTGTTATCTGGTGACGGTGATCACTACAGCTGCGTGTGCATCAACTTTCTCACCGAGCATATTGACTACCTCGACAACCGCAAATACGATGACCCATTAGAAACGCTCCCTTACGGAGGGATAGCGCATATTTCGGTAAGTGTACGATATCCAAAAGTCAACCAATTTATATGGGTCGTACCACGTTAATTCGCTGACGCTTATTCATGTTCAGGCAAATATAATGGGGAAGTATTTGGTGTCTAAAGGGCTGTCTAAGGGGGCAAAGGTCAGTGGGTTTAAGATCGTCAACATAGAGTTAAACTGGCAAGCTCAAGGGTATTCGAGAAATGACTGTGGTGTTTTCATGATGCTACATATGATGTTCTACCGCGGAAGCCCTTTTCAATGTGACTTCGGGAAAGAGGATGCTATGAGTTTGTACCGTACTGAGATTGCTGCAACACTCGTCCTCTGTGACATTAACAGTATCAGAGAGGACATCTTGATGCGGGTTGGTTATTTCAAAGCAACTGCTGGACATCCGTTGACAAGAAAGTTGTATGTTGTTAAGAGGAAAACAGATGGTGACATAGGGCCGGAATCCACAAAACATGCGCGCGTAACTGAATCTGAAGAGCCCGTTATGGAGGCGACACCTGTTGCCATGCGCATTCCATCTGGTAAAGCGCTATCATCTGTTAAGAGCCATCCTCGTGGAAAGGGGGACGGGTTGGGCTACTCTCTCGACTGTGGTAGAGGTGGTCTCAACACAAATGTGGTGTCCAAGATGCTCCGGAGCAACCAAGCGTTAATCAAGGATATTAAACAGAGGAGGAAGCATGTTGCCGACTATTGCTTGTTAGATGACCACAATTATGATGAACGGTCTGTTAATCTGTTTTAATTAACGACTTCTTTAATCAAGGATACTCAGATTATTTTTCACATTTATTCTACTTTAATTAACGACTTCTTTAATATTATGTCCCTGTTGCCTAAAAACCTTATGTCGTTGAATGTCATCAAGTGCTGGTCAATTTTGATGAACCATTTGGAGAAGGAGGAATATGGCGACCAAATAAGGATGTCATTCTTTGGTATACGTCACATGGTAAATCCATTAACCATTGCATCATATTTATGCCCAGTTCTATTACACCTTTGTTACTTAGAATGACACTTTTCTAACTTACAGTTATATTATGTGAATGTTTCACTTTAGTTCTTTTAATCAACAAAAGTGTCATTCTAACCGTGTTAAGTGTAATTCTAAGGGACAATAGTGTCAATTTAGGTGACAAAGTAACCACATTAATCATGTTCACTATTGCCTTTTAAAGGATATACTGTTGGGATTGCTTGAAACGTTTGAACAACCAGGCACACAATCATACAGCAACTATGACAACATGTACCAGCTCTGGGACACCTTCATCGTCGACAGTGAGCGAACCTTTAACTTGACAACAGACTTGCTATTTGTCTCGTTCTGCATTGTTGACCATTTCACATGCGTATGTATCAATCACAAATCAAATACAGTCGACTTGCTGGACGGGCAAAGGCATTCTCATTTGAAAAAGTCGCAGTTTGGAAGAGCAGCGCGTTTAATTGTAAGATATTTTCCATCCCTTTTTTCCGAATGCTATCTTTTTTGTTCAATCAGTTTGTTGAGGTAATTATGTACATTTGCAGGCTAGCGCAGTGAGTGATTATTTAGAATTATGGGATAAGGAAAAGAAGAACACTAGGGCACGGGAAATTCCTAATTATGCGTTGCGGTAGATACCTTTCAGCGGGATGTCACCTACTCTCAACCAACCAGAGTCGGGTCTGTTCACCATGATGGCTATGCTCTTATACGAGGGTCTTCCTTTTCAGCATGAAGACCTTGAGAAGAAGAAATCAAGGCGCTATTTGGTGATCCAGCTGATAGCTACCCTCGTTCTAGCAGACATGAACGTTTTGCGCGAAGGTGTGCTCGAGAAGGTCAAAGCCTTTGTTAGCACAAAGGACAAACTGTGGAAGGTATTACAACGAAGCGTAGGCGCCCGTGCTAATGTGAAAAAATAACATCCTTAATTTAGTAGTTAAGTTTTTGTGGGAATATTGCCTTGGCTATGTAAACACTTATTTCATACTTTGTATTATCTGTAGATGTTAGCAACCTTCATCTAGACAGTTAGTTTTTGTGGAAACAATTTTTTCAACATTCTATAAGACAAGGTGTTTTATGTTAATACATATGACATGCCGGCAAAGAATGTTTTTAGTTCAACAATTGTGAGTAATATGTTAGTTAAATCAGTCAGAAGAAAGTGTGGCTGTAATACACAAAAGTGTAATTCTAACCGGCCATATCAGTGACAGATAGACCTTACATTACACAAAATATAAATGTTATTTTAAAAGGCAAAAGTGTCATTTTAGGTGTTTTATTTATGAAAATATAGTTATGCTGTTAAAAGATGGTGCAATAATATTTATCAGTAATTGCTTAAATTACAAGGTTGTCAGTTAAAATTATACTTTTAAAATAAAAAGTATACTTTTGTTTGTTACAATTACACTTTTGTCCTTTGAAATTATACATTTTAAAGTTAAAATTATACTTTTGTAGCTTACAATTACACTTTAGTCCGTTAGAATTATACTTTTTGCCCTTAGAATTACACTTGTCAAAGTTAAAATTATACTTTTGAATGAACACTTAACTATGTTATAAGGCTTTACTATAGATGAAGTGTAACTGAATTGCATACTCTGTAATTATAAGGAGTTTAAGTGTAATTCTGATCATAACAAGCCTACCCTAAGCAGATATGAGGTCATTGCAATTTTATTCCCTAGATATGTGTAATTGTAAGAACATAATTTGTCATAATAGTCAAGAGTGAAAAATTCAACGTTCTTGTTTAGCACATTATAACTGTTTCGTCCAATAAAAAATACTTCAACAAAATACATTGTAATACCAAAGGCGACCAGTTGCCTTCCTGACAGTTTGATGTCTAAACACAATACGAAACATCATGTTGTACCTCGTATTTTGTGTAGACATACCCAAAAAAATGTACTACTTATTAGGTATTATATTGATTATTCTAAGATGCCTTCTTCTTCGTCTTCTTCTTATTCTTATTCTTCTTCTTCTTCTTCTTCTTCTTCTTCTTCTCCTTCTTCTTCCGCTTCTTCTTCTTCTTCTTCTTCTTCTTCTTTTTCGTCTTCTTCTTCTTCCGACGAGGGTGTTGACGATTGCGACAATGGTGGGTGCTCTGCGAATGGGTTGGGGCAGTTCCTTTTGTCATGGTTAGATAATCGCTTGCAATTTTTACACATACGTTTTGGCTTCCTTGCCAAAGCAACTGCTTTTTCCTTCATCGACAACATTCTCTTTCCGCTCCCCTTGTTCTTGGATTTCTTGGGCGGCAAAATGGTTATCTCCTGACTAGGAGAACATCCAAGAATTTTCTCCAACTGTTGTTTTTTATTCAATGGTGATCCTAATGGTGAAAGTTTCTCCTTAAACTGTCTAATTAGATTAGAAAAGTTGTCGACATCATTCTTCATTTTGCCCATGAGCATACCAACTGTCTGATGAATCTCCGACCACATTACTGACATCGCAATCTGTTTTCCATCTATTATATCAACGTCCTCAGTTGCTTCACCATTACAATCGAACATTTTAGACAACCTTGCATCTTTACACCATCTTTTAACAACACATTGTTCTGGAATAATCTTCACTCCGTTTGACGAGTAAATCCATATGACATGCCGGCAAAGAATGCCTTTCCTCTCAAGCATTCTGCAGCTACAAGTGGCTTTCAATGTATCTAGTTCAACAATATAGAGTAATATGTTAGTTAAATAAGTCAGAAGAAAGTGTGACTGTAATACACAAAAGTGTAATTTTAATCAATAAAAGTGTGATTTTAACGGAAAAAAGTATAACTTTAACAACACAATATAATTTTAACCTATTTTGTAATTTTAACAACCCAAAGTGTAATTTTAATGAACAAAAGTGTAATTTTAATGGCTTAAAGTATAACTTTAGCAACCCAAAGTATTATTTCAACATCCCAAAGTATAATTCTAACAACCCTAAGTGTAATTTTAATCAACAAAAGTATAATTTTAACGGATAAAAGTATAATTTTAACAAACAAATGCTACAAAATGATACCTGGGCAGTATGTGACCTCATAATTTCTGTCCCTGTTTGCATCTCTTACAGTGGTCACCTCTAAAGAGCCACACTCAGTGAATCCTCTGCTTTTACAAGTACCGATTGAGCACTTGGCCTTTTCTTGAAATTCCTCGAATACTTTATGGCTGTACACTTGCGCCCCGTGGACTTCGATAGCTAGATGCGTTGATATTACAGGGAAAGTGTGTCTACATTACGATTGTCAAACTGTTTCGTGTGTGTCTTTTTTGGTCCATCGCTATTTGTCAAAACGCATCGAAAACTCAACTAATGTTCCGGACTTACTCTCAAATCTCTTAAAAAAACTATTTTCGCTCTCTGATCTTTGGGTTGTCCTCATAACACCCCCCATATCTAGGTCCCTACAATGAGCCATAACCCATTGCTTCCTTTTAGCGTACATTTCTTGGAACCAGTCAATGTTATTAACATTGTGTTCCCTGCCAATTTCTTCCCATTTTGCATCGAACTCTGCCGCTTCAATGTCTTCATCCCATATTATGGCATTCAATTTCTTTAGAAACACTGAATAATCATCTCTCGTCATTTCATACTTGCTTGGCACCTTGTTCATGATATGCCACATACAATATCGGTGGCGCGCTGTCTTGAACACCAATGGCACCGCTTTAAGAATTCCAGGATCCTGATCGGTGATAATGTACTTAGGCTCTTTGCCACCCATCGCAGCCAGAAAATGGGTAAAAACCCATTTAAACGAGTCTGCATCTTCATGAGCAACAAGCGCTCCACAGAAAGTCACTGATCGTTTATGATTATCAACCCCGGTGAAAGGTGTGAATGACATGTCATACTTATTGGTGGAATACGTCGGATCGAAGGACACGGCATCCCCAAAAACTGAGTAGTTCCTTCTAGCGATTCCGTCGGCCCATATAGCTTTACTAAGGCTACCGTCAGAATCAACATCGTAGTCAAAGAAGAACCCTGGTCTAATAACAGCCAATTCCTTAAAGTGGTCCACGAACATCTGACCGTCCCGTTCATGAATGTAGCATTTCACATCTCTGTGAAAGTTCTTAAAATCATTCAAACTAGCTCCGATGTTTTCAAACCCATTAACATGTTCCTTCAAAATTTTGTAAGTCTTCGTAGCTCCTATCTTCAGCTGTTGATTATAGACAATCTTTTAGATGTACGTATTTTAATCAACACAAACATAATTCAAACATATACAAATGTATAAGTTCAAAAAAAGAAAAGTGTTGTTTTAACAAGAAAAAATGTAATTGTAGACGCAAAAAGTGTAATTTTAGATGACAAAAGTGTTATTCTAACAATTTAAAGTGAAATTATAACATAAACAAGTGTAATTTTAATCAAGAAAAGTGTAATTTCAATCAACTCACCCTTGAATTATAAAGGATTATCATTTTGTGATAGTCTGTTATGTTGCATGCCAACTTTTGAAACTCTCTATCTGGGTCGATACGAGTTCATGGTTGTGCCCTTTGTGGAATCTGTCAATTCGTAATTCCCCATTCATCACGAATAGCCTAATCCTCGCTTTGCAACCAACACGCCTGACTTTGTGTCTCCTACCTGAGTCCTGGCCGCCACTACACTCCAATTGTCCCTTATGTTTGAACCCCTCCCGGTTGCAAACCAACAGTTTAGATTTGATCTCCCCTCCACGCCATCTCTTAGTCGTGTACTTACGCACATCAAAACCACAAGCAACAGCATAAATTCTATAAAATGTCACTGCTTCCTCTATTTCCAAAAATTCCTGACCAACATAGGGGGTGAATTTAGCTTCAACGTCTTTGCAAAATTCTTCTTCGTTCGGCTTTCGTTTTCCATTGTGCTCAATATTATCTGACAATGGCGTAATTATTATCAATTGTTTTCATAACAATTTAAAGTAACCCATATATTTGTTAAAATTATATATTTCTTAAAATTACACTTTTCGTAGTTATCATTACACTTTTGTCTGTTAGAATTATACTTTCTACTATTACAATTACAGTTTATAAACTTACTTTTCTCATTACAATCAACCCTTTGGTTGTTAAAATTACACTTTTTATGCTGTTACAATTATACTTGTTACTATTAGAATTACAGTTTGAAAACTTACAGAAATTGTCTTTTGCAATAACACTTTTACTAGTCAAAATTACACGTTTCTCAGCTAAAATTATACGTTTTACTATTAGAATTACTGTTTACAAATTTAGAACTTTTGCCTATTATAATAACAATTTTACCTGTTAAAATTACAGTTTAATCTGTTAGAATTATACTTTTTATTATTACAATTACAGTTTCAAAACTTTGACTTTTTCATTACAATAAACCATTTGGTTGTTATAATTACACTTTTGTCTATTACACTTATACTTGTTATTATTAGAATTACAGTTTGAAAACTTACATATTTTGTCTCTTACAATAACACTTTTACCTGTTAAAATTATACTTTTATCAGTTATAATTACACTTTTATCAGTTATACTTACAATTTTGACAATTTCAATTTAAGATACAGATATTACACTTTTGAAATTCAATTCTACCATAATAATTACAATAATACTTTGGTGGCTTAAAATCACACCTTTTGCAGTTAAAATTACAATTTCATCCCATTATAATTACACTTTTTAATGTTACAGTTAAACTTTATTCGTCTTCTTACAGTCATGTTGCAGATACTATATTCACAGTTATAAATTTCAAACCTGAAATATGATGTTGAACTCCACCATATAAATAACTCCAACATCGAGAAGTTTAACTTATTATTCACAGAGTTGATATTGAACTCTATAATGATGGAGTTCATGTTAAAAGAGTTGATTTACAGATTTTACATAATAAAAAACAAGCTTCAAAAATAATCTAAAATACACTTCCTCGTCATATTTAAACAACTGTTCATATCTAACCTAATGTTTTCATAAAAAAATGATATATAAACTAACTTTGAATGAAGAAAATAAGAAAACAATCCAATAATTACCATGGCCAAATGTTATCATTTTCAAATCCGTCATTTTTTACGTTGGACGTTGGTCTTGTTGTTTGTTTCTGAGATTGGAGGATAATAATGGAAGATGATCAAGGAAGCTGATAAAGCAAGCTGATAAAGGAAGATGATAAATGAAGAAAGTAGGATTTGCTCTAAATAATCGCCAGTCTGATGAGTATTTTTTTCAAATTGTGTTTTTGGTGGAGTATGTTTAGAAATGTGTTGAGGAAGGTTGTTGAGTGATTATGCATGTGTTTGTGTGTCCACAGTGGGTAATAGGCAATTGTACTGACACACACATCCTCTCTCCTCCTCAACCTATTTCCTTTTTTTTTCACGCCTATAGTGGGATTAAAGTAGGCAAATCTCCACTCTCCATTCTCCTAATCCAAGGGCCCTAATAAAGACTTAGGGACTCAAAAGATATTAAGGACTTAGGAGAACTTGTCAATATATATATATATATATATATATATATACATACATACATGAGTCCACCCTATCTTTTTGAGACCCGTGAGTCCACTTATGTACTACACGCTCTACACAAAAATATCACGATTTTTTTTTATGAATAAAAAAATTATGGATAAAAAAAGTTTTTTTTTTTTTTTTTTTTTTCGAGCTATGATATTGTTTAGTATAACTTGTGATATTGTATCTTAGTCTGTGAGTCCAATAAAAGAGTATCAAAAGTTATACAAAACAATATCAACATTACAATAAATAATATCACTGGTTGTACTAAACAATATCACGGGTTATACTATATAATATCACACCACTGAACCTAACTCCTCTTTTCACTCCGCCTTTCACCATCTAAATTTCACTTCACACTAATATTGCATGATTTTCTTGTAGTATGGATCCGTTTACACGATCTTTGTGTAAAGTCGCCTTACACAAGAATACTTTCACTATTTCATGAAATAAAAATAATATCGCTCGAAAAGTTGGAGACTCTAGAATATATACTCTCAAACGTTTTTATGATCTTTGCTTATGATTAATCTTTATTTCATGAAATAAAGATTATAATTCAATGTTAGAGAAAATAACATTGAAAGTCATATATATGATCAGAAGCACCGGTATCAATGATCTAATCATGGAAATGCTTAAGTGAATTAACAGAATTTACTTGAGAAAAAGTAGAAACCATACCTGCAAAATTTGAATGAGATATCTGGGAATTCTCTGCAGCAATCCTTTTCATGACTTGATCAATTACAGAGGTTACTAAACCATCAATCATGCTGGAATCCAGAGGAGAAGAAGCACCATTCTTAAACCCATTTTGTTGATCAGAATCATCAAGGGGACAATCCACATCCAAGATATCAACATTATTGGCAGTCTACTTAACATTAGACCTCTGAGAAGTGGATTTGTTACCATAGCCACCTCTCCCTTTACCCTTATTGTTTCTGTCATTGGGAAAACCTTTAACATTGAAACAATTTGAAGGCTTGTGTCCAGTTTTTCCACAATGAGGACATTTATTGATCCAAAAAGATCCTTTGGTATTATGTGTTGTAACATTACAAATGAGTACAAAACCTTGAATTCCCGGATGATTGATTACCAACTTTAGCTTTTGGAAACCAGTCTGCAGATTATCTTCTTGAACACCAACAAAGATAAGCAAAGTCACTTGATCAAAACCTCAACACCATCTGTAATCTGCTTCGCCTCTCAATCTTTTGCAAGAGTCCTAACACTTTGTTAATAGTAGGCAAGGGCTCCATTGATGATATCGTGTTCTAACAAAGATATCATAACCCTTGTTTAACCCCATGAGAAATTGGATTAACTTGCCATTATTCTCTCTAGTAATGATCCTCTTGATCAAAGTGCAAGAACAAAGATCAAGTTTACCACAACTGCATGTAGGAACTGGATCTACACTATCAAGAGTATCCCATAGCAGCTTTATCTTACTGTAATAATCCACCAGTGATGAATTTTCTTGACTGACTGCCCCCAAATCTTTCTTGAGCTGATAAATCTCAATGGCATTGGCGTATACCATATCTCTCAACACATTACGCCCACGTTCTTTCGCAAACTTAACAAACTTCAGATTTTATCTGATAGACTTATCAAGTGAATTAATAATCCACTTAGTTACCATTAAATCCGAACGAAACCATTGCTTGAACTTTTTGTCAGTGACAGGTGGTTTGGCACATGTACCACATCCAAAAAACCATCTTTATTTTTGGAGGTGAGAGACATGTAAACTTCTTGTTTCCACCCCAAAAAATCGTGACCTTCAAACAGAAACGAGGCCAGAGTTACATTGGGTTGATCTGATGTGGATAAGAACAAAGGATCTTCAAAATAGTCATAACTGGAGGTGCGTGGAGATGAATTCTCAGAGAAGAAGATGTGATGAATGATGTGATAAAGACGATGGAGATACAGTAACAAACTTTATATTTGATGAATGCGGAAGCGAAAAATATTGAATTCTTGATCTGTTTTGTCAAGAATCAGATTAATGACCAGGATTAGAAACTTCTCCTGATACCATATGAAATCATAATGCAGATGTAATGAACAATGTGAATTGTAATATTATTGATCAAAACTTATGTTTACAATGATTGTGGTTGGTGTATATTTATAGCCACATAAACCGACTTCTAACTTATGCTGATGTCAGCTTGTAACTAACCTATAACTAACTTGACTGACCAACTGTTTATACAACAGATTATATATCAGTCGATAAAGAATGAACTTGATGAGTAATTTGATCATTGTCATTCAATTTGTTCCACTTGTCATTTAGTTATTGGTTCTCTCTTTCCTTAGTCTTTATGCCAAAACCAAAGGACAACAATTGACCGGGACGGAAGGAGTATAAAACTATAGAACACGAACTGTTGAGTATGCAAATAGTTAAACAATCATATGTTTTTAATATTAAACTTAGTAATATGTGTGCTTATTTACATACTACGTACAGTCAATTGAGTTACTCTGCGTGAATATTATTAGTTGCGGTGACTTTGCATGAGTATTTTTATGCAAAACGTTTTTTTATGTGAGTTAGTTTTGATTAATGCGGTTTTATATACTACGGAGTAATTGTATGTTGCCGACCTTAAAGAAATTCATGAGTAGAACACCACACAAACGTAATTTCAATCATACAAACATTTTTCAAAGCTCTTTTTTTTTCATCAGAAAATATTAAGGAGTAATCATTAATGCTTTCGAATTACTTCATTTTGCTCTGCTTTTCGTTTGTTATTGTTCACATAGGAATGTAGGATGTATTATAATCATATGAAGGGGAACTTTAGGAAACAAATACGTGACGGTAAGATATCGGGTTCGTCAACTTTAGCTAAGCACTACTATTTGTTAACTTTGTCTGACCATTGAAATAATATGTACGTAGTTTTTATATTGAAGTGATATTTTATTCGTTTAATGAAAATAATTCCTCAATAAGTATTTTAATATTAGTAACTAAATTTGCATAATTATGGATTTTATAATTTTATAATTTCATATTTATAGTTCACGAAGCTTGAAATTAGAGAGTTCTTGGGTGAAAATAAAATTGATTTTTATTTCTCCACGAGGAGTTTTATCAAAAGCAAAGCTTGTGAGAATATATATGAACAACTGAACAAGGTAGAGCCGATGCTATGAACTTTTCTCCTCAAAGCTTAAAGATGCTAAGCCAAGATATATATCTCGGAACTTCCCAAAAACGGCAAACGTTTTTTTGATGTTAGTAATATATATATTGGAGTATTTTTTTTTATCTGACGAAATATAATAAAGATTATAATTTATCAAGTTTGACATCAAATACTCAAATAGTGAATGAATCATCTGAAGTAGATGGGAATGGCCGGGTACTCCATAATTCTTAGCATAGACATTTGACTCTACCAAAACTGGCTGGTGTGAGTGGTAAGGGCTCTCATCTCTTAAATAAGTGGTCATGGGTTAGATTTCTCACTCTCGCGAATGAAAAAGACCTGACTTGGGAGGGGTAAACCTATTAAATTACCTTCAGTATTCTCGAAGAATATTGCTCCAACTGTAGGTAGGGGATACTTCTGGTCAACACCAAAAAAAAAAAAAAAGACATTTGGCTTACATTTGAAACCAAGCTCAGCCTTGAGCAGCCAATTCTATGTGGGAGCTAGGGTTAAATAGGCGTTTATCTTTTTTTTTTTTTTGGCAGCTGTAAAAGAAGGTGTACCTAACTAACCATAGCCTTACACGCAAGGCCATGTACAACATTATTAATCGATCTAGGAATATAACTAATAGCTAAACAATGAAAGAAAGGAAAGTAAGACTTGATGTCAGCCAGAACCGCCTGTAGGTGATGATGGGGACGCTCAACCCCTGCCAATTGAGTAACAAGGCAAAAACAATCAGTCGAAACCTGCAAGTGGCGAATTCCTTGATCTTGTGCCCGCCGAAGAACCAAACGTACACCCAGTCCTTCAGCTTGTGAAGCGGACTCAGCTTTAATCCTTTTTTCAGCCTTCATAATCTGTTCTCCAGTTGCAGACAAAGTGACCCAGCTAACTCCCGCAATGTCCTTCCCTTTCCAACCCGCGTCAACCATCACTCGAACATAATCACAATGTCTAATCTCACCTACCAGATAGACAGGTTTACTCTCTCGAATCCATAAATGACTCTCCATCTGCGGCGAGGTGATAGAGGCCTCACCCATACCCGTAACCTTTTGAGTCCCTTCAATAACTTGATCAGCCGTTCCCACAATTTGTGTCCAAAAATTATAAAACATAATGGGATGGAACTCCATTTCTTGAAACAGAACCCAGTTTCGAATGCTCCATAAGCACTATAACATAGCACGGTGGATTTGTTAGAGATAATAAGTTAATGAAATAAATTATTATGCAAGTTGTATCGCTCGAAAATCTCATTGAAGACATGATATATCATGAATTTATCGTAATATATTATCCGACCCGTATTCTGACACTGTAGCACTAGATTGTTTTGTCTTCAATGGACATTGATATACAACTTCTGACACTGTAGCATATAGAAGACATTAATTTAATACCTTCCTTACCAAATACAACAATTCCATTTTCTTTTCTATATTTTCTCAAACTTGCAAGCCCGTACGATGCACGGGGCTCCCAATAGGATTATATATAAAAACATATACTAAAGTTGATAAAAAAAGTTCAACTATATTAAATCATTGATGAAAAAAAAAAATCGTGGTTGGTGTAATTGATCACCGATGAATTATTAGTATTTTTAGCATAAAAGATTTGGCATTCAATAGTATAATATCAAGTGAAGTAGTTATAGTACTCCCTCCATTTTTTTATATATGACGTTTTGCATTTACAAGGTAAGCTTTTGACTTTAATATTTACAAAAATATATTTGTTCAAAAAATATAAAAATTGTACCATTAAATTCTTTACGAAAAACTCTTTCATATGAGTATACATATCATAATATTTAGTCTTATATTTTAAAAGATATTGAAGAGAGAAGGGAGTGTCTCGAAATGTGAGAAAGTCATATATAAAAAAACGGTTTTTCTATCCTATGCCCACTAGGCATAAGATAAGAAACTCAAAGAGGAAAGAATTAATGATGTTTTTCTTGTAAAGTGATAGAATATTGTAATTTACCATAAAAACATCATTAATACTTTCCTCTTTGAGTTTCTTATCCTATGCCTTGTGGGCATAGGATAGAAAAACCCATAAAAAAATAGAGGGAGTATATTGTTAGTTTTTTCATTGTTACAGGCACAACTTAATTTTAATTTAAAAAAATGATATCAATGTCATATAAAACAACAGGTGTCAAGATTATATATATTTAGTATGTTCAGAGAAAATGTTAAATCTCTTACAACATAATTTACTATTTACAATTAAGAGTATTTGCTCCTTATATACTTTTCGCAAAATCAAATCCAAAATGAATATCAACAGAATTGGTAGTCTTTAAACAACAATAAAAAATATTTGTGATTCTATTTAATAGGATACAAGGGCCGGGGGCACTTAGTAGTATCATCTTTGGAAACATCATTTAGTAGTTTATGACGTCGCTAAAATCGTTGGGTTATCAAGTTAGTATTTTATGGCAACGCTGAAAGCATTGGTTAAAGTTACCATGGTATTAAATACATCACTTGTATAACATTCAGAGAAATAGTTGAACTATAGAGTTATCATTATTATTGTTTTACGCACCATCAATTTTTTTACCGAAATAGTCTTTGACTATGTATACTACTTAAAACTACTTATCCTTTGAAGTTTCATGTAAAATATTTATTTGTAAACAATGTTTTTCGTGTGGCCTTAATACATTTGGTCTTTATCATCAATGAGAAGCCAAATCCCTCGGATGACGGTGTTTTTAACGCTTCTATGTAAAGCTGACCATTACTAAATGCTGGTTTAGGCACATAAATTCCAACATGATTAAGTGACTGTCCATGACTCTTGTTTATTGTCATGGCGTAGAACGGCCTCAATGTATATTGTCTCCGCTTAATCATGAAAGGAATCCTTGCATTCGAGAAAGTCATTACTATCTTCGGGTTAAGTACACTTTGCCGACTTTGAAACCCGTAATTATCTTCCCTTCTACTACGGATTTTCCATGGCGATTGATAATAAGACAGATTATGTTACATAATCCTCTTACGGAGTTAATGTTCCTCAATTCTCAACAACATAATCGGCATACCACACTTGGTCTAAGACTCACCCTGCTTCTTAAACAAATAATTATGAGTTATATTAAAAAATCATGATGGATACTCCCTTCCCTTCTTAAACATCTTCCACCTTACTTCTTAGGGGTCAAACTTTAATAACTTTGACCATTAATATGTCTAAAATCATGGTCAACCTAAAAGTAATGATTTTTGCTCCCAAAATATAACCCGACTAAAATACTCTGTCAAGTCTCGCATAACAAAAAAAATGACTCCTAAAAGCAAGGATGACATATGAAAGAGGGGACAGGACAGATGTAGACCTTCTCATACCCGTATTTAATAGAAAAATTACATGCCCCTAGTTGTCGCGGGTAAAGTTTTCAAAACATAACCGCCTCAACTTGTGGTGATCTTAAAATAGTTTCGTTCCGTTTAAATGTTATATACTTGTTTGTTCTATAGTTTTCTTAAATAATTCTGATATTATTTGTACCGTGTCTAAATCTCTTGATTGACATGATTTATAATTCAATTTGAGCCTAAAACTTTATTTATATTCGCTTAATCGAAACAAATGCGATATAATTGGACACTTGTGATAGATTTTTTTGATCAAATTTTCTTTTTTCTTATGGTAGAGCTAACCATTTTTATTCTTTGCCAACATTTATTTTGAACCAATTACGTCTTATTTTGTTCCTCGTGGTGATGGACTATATACATACTTTGCGTTACAATGTCTAATTGCTTAATATTTATTCTAAACCAATAGCTATTTATTATATTAATCAAGTTTATAATTTTTTTTTAAAAAAAAGAACTTGAGATCAACTCCTAACAATAGGTTAAAAAGCAAGTAAAGATTGCCAGAATAAACCATCAAAAAACAAATCAATTTGACATGAGGACGGTTCGGAGATCATGAAAAATCTCATATTTAGGCCCTGTTTCCAAGAAATAAGCTTAAACTTATTTGACAAAAATTTCATTTATCTTAGTTTTTTGTAAGTATTTGGTAGATAAATTATTTACCAAAATAAGAGTAACATATGAGAAAGCTGTCAATTTTTTTAACCTTTCTATTTATAATATTAAATATGGAGTACGTATTATGTCATTTTTACCAAAACATCAACCATCTTTTGGTTAATTAGTAAAATATATACTTACATCAAAAATTCAAAAAATCAATATACTTTAAAAACTTTCAAAGCCTGGATAATCTTAGATCATCTATCTCAAATTTTACCCTCATATACACAGTGGGGATCTTCTATCCCATATGGTGTCCCATCTTCTATCTTATGCTACTATTTGCTTGACACATCAACATAGGAAATACTCCCTCCTATTCTACATAATCTTTCCTCTTCCCTTTTTCATCTATTCACAATACCTTCCCTCTTTCCTTATTTAGTAAATTTGTATACTTATTTTAATCACCTTACTTCACAACAATACTCCACAATACCCATATTTTATCTTATTTTAATTACTTTACCCCACAACAATACTTATTTTAATCACCTTACTCCACAATAATACCCCACAATACCTTCTTTCTTTCCAATTATCTCACCCCACCACAATACTTTAACTTATTTAATTCTAACACCTTTAATTCCCGTGCCACCAATGAATAGGGAAGTTTATCGGGAATAGGAGGGAGTAATAAATATATCATATATGTGGTTTTTATGTCTATGTGTGAAAAGGAGAGAGTATGGGAAAGGAGATGGGACACCAAAATGGGACAAACGATCCTCACCAATGAATAACAATGAACTTAGGATATATAAGTAAATATAAATTTAATGTATAAAATAGAATTTTACTTAGTATGTAAAACCAATACTAAAACACAAAGATACATGGTTGAGTAAATACTACTTAGTGCACAAGCAAGATTTGGTTAAATTAAAACATAATGCGCGTTTTTTTGATTTAATTAATTAATGACCATAATATATGTACACTCTTGAGGCCTTTACTAATTAGTAATATAAATTATTGACTATTTCAAACTTACTCTTATTTGAAATTTAGGCTAATGGGTGAGTTTAGAAATGATCAACAATTTATCATATGAATAATACTCCGAGTTGCTCCATTGTTACAAAAAGCTTTGAGGTGTCCAAACTGTCAAATTCTACTTCAATTCTTTACGGTTTCATTTCTCCACCTAATTATCTCAACATTCTTATGGAGAGTAAATTGATGAAACAAAAATAATAACACATATAAATCGATGTATTGTTCTATATGCATTGATTACTTGAATGTATATGGAGACATTTACAATTTATATACACACCCCAATGATTATTTAGTGACTATATTTTTATGGAACCGTAGTTTATACTCTGTGTAACTACGTAAGATTACATTACATCATATTAACATGACACTTTAATCAAATAAATTCATTATTTATCCGCCAGCTTCTTAAATTTATTTTAATGCTAGAATAAAAACTACAAATGTATGATACCATAAGTGGGGCAAAAATAAAAATGATAACTTGAACTATTACAAATGTCCACTATTTATTTGATAATTTTAATCTACTTATATTAAGATAACTAGTTGAAAAGCCCGTGCGATACACGGGGCTCCCATTAGGATCATCTGTATAAATATATTCTATAGTTGATAAAAGAAGTTCAATTATGTTTAAATCATTGATAAACAAAAGTTCGTGGTTGGTATAGTTGATCAATGAACTATTAGTGCTTTTAGCATAGGAGTTGTCATTTAGTAGTTATTATTTCAGTTGTAAAACATTAAGTAACATATGAAGAATATAGTGCAGCTCACCAAATGAACCGCCCTTAATAACTAAGACAGACCTTTATGAGTTTTGCAAATTATTTTAACCTATAAAAATTACGTAAACTAAATGATGTTACGTAAAGCAACAAGTATCATAATTATCTATATTTAGTGTGTTTAGAGAAAATGTTAGATCTCCTATAGCAAAAGTTTACCTTAACTATTTACAATTAAGAGACTGTTTTGCTCTTTACATGACAAAGTAATAACCAGCCATTCGCAAACCGCGGTAAATAATTAAGTGAATAAAAACACATAGAAGAATTGGAATTTAGAAAGTAAAATTGGTCTAACCGCATAATTTTGTATATCTGGCAGTTCAATACATTTTTAACTTCTATTATGGAATTGATATGAATTTGAAAATAGTTTGAAAAAACAAATCGGTGATATAATAGTAGATTATATATAGTTCTCGCAATTTGTATATATATTTACACTGATTTATTCATAGTTAGCTGGTTCTTGAATTATTAGTCCGCATAAAATCGAGATTCTTGACTTTGTTCATTTGTATTTAATTTTTTGGCTCATTTGACAAAATCGATATGAGAATGATTTAATATTTTTAAATAGTAGCTCAATTTTTTTCAATCTTATGTGAATATTATTGGTAATCTAATCATACACATTTGATACGTTATAGAAAGTTAGAATTAGAACTATTTCATGACATCGTTGAAGTTGTTTATTTCTAATATTGTCATTGCAGAAATTTGTCTCTGTCAAATGCTAAGTAAATGTCATTCTTTACCTCCTTTTCCAATTATAACATGTTACTATTTCATGAAGTATTTTTTTTTAAAATAAAGTTCAGCACTGGTTTTTGTAAGACAATTACAGGTTTGGTTATAATTACCAACTCGAATCTTTTGTAAATCTTTTAAATATTCAAAAAAGTTTCCAAATAAAATTATCTTTATTACTACACGAATTTCACCAAGTTGTGAAAATCGAACAACTTAGATTTTTGACAATATTTTATATTTGTAAGAAATTAGGATCTCTTTTTTTTTTTCTCACAAAGATTAATTATATGTTTATAAAATATACAATTTTAACACTTTTATACGTTTATTATATGACTTTTTTTTTGCTTTATAAATATTTCTAAAATAAATATTCTTTATAACATTATTTTTCTATTATTATGTTATATAATCGATAAATTATAGATCCACTTCTATTAGTATTATTTTTCTTATAAATTATTAGATTTACTTCTATTAGGATTACTTTCTCATAAATTATTATATCTACTTTAATTAGGATAATTTTATCATAAATTATTAAGAGGAAAAAGTTAGATCTACACTTAATAGGAATTCTAAAAACATTGGACTCTCTAATATCGCTCGAAAAGTTTCTGCTTTATATATATGTATTCATTTATTAAGATTTGTTTTCAATATTAAGAATTCTACTTTTCTTAGGATAATTTTATTTATTAATTTTTTTTTTTTGAAATCTACACTTGTTAGGATTTCAATTTATTAAATTTGTTATTTTATTTATCAATTTTTTTTTTTCAAAATCTACTCTTGTTACAATTTCTAAAAAAGTTGGACTATCAATTTTTTTTTCGAAATCTACTCTTGTTAGGATTTCTAAAAAATTTGGACTCTCTAATATCGCTCGAAAAGTTTCTGCTTTATATATAGGTATGATTTTTTTTCGAAATCTACTCTTATTAGGATTTCTAAAAAAGTTAGACTGTTAATTTTTTTCGAAATCTACTCTTGTTAGGATTTCTAAAAAAGTTGGACTCTCTAATATCGCTTGAAAAGTTTCCTGCTTTATATTACTTCTCTATTATAATGTAAGAATTATACTCTTGATATATTAATTCTGCTTTATATCGTCAATTTCCTTACATAAATCTTGAACCGTTCGATATTAGCAGCATGCAATCCGATCCGTTGATAGGAAATGACCTATCCATTTCCTTTTAGGAAATGGAGAGGATCTTGACTCAATAATAATAGCTATTGTATGTGTCGTAGTAGTAGTAGTATCGATTTATTAAAAATCAATTATCTTTAATTTATTAGAA
This sequence comes from Silene latifolia, assembly GCF_048544455.1. Classification (NCBI taxonomy): domain Eukaryota; kingdom Viridiplantae; phylum Streptophyta; class Magnoliopsida; order Caryophyllales; family Caryophyllaceae; genus Silene; species Silene latifolia. The sequence continues at coordinate 343,580,265 of NC_133538.1, forward strand.
TTTTTTGAAAATTTTATCAGAGAGTTTACGTATTCTATACTACTAAAATAAATGATAAAATATTGAAATCAAACAATTAATTAATTAATTAACTATGAGTAAAGCAAGAGTTTTACTTATCATACGGTGTTATAATTAATGTTTGATGCTAATTCTTTTCATTATTTGTACGAGAAACGTATATATATTGATTTTATCTTAAGTTGATGTTGCGATAATAGGAGGAGTTCATTTTTATTTATTAGTTTTCTTTCTACTTTGATCACGTGATTATATACATGATATACAACCCTTACCAATAATTAAGTTTTGGTAATAGTAATTATGTGTTATAAAAAATGGTTGGTGACTATATTAAAAATATAAACAAAAGGAGAGTATATGAAACTATTAGCTCTAATTTTATCTAAGAGTTATTCAATATATATTGTTAAGAGTATAAAATAATTTTAAGGCCGCAATAACCACAAATGTTAAAAAATATCAAAACTTATAACAAATAAATTAATACAAGTAATAAAAAATGTACGCATTATGTTATTGTGCAAGAGTGTATTTTGCTATCTACATTCAAGTCCTAATTCAAAAAACAAAGAATTGGTTTAGCAAACGGGTCACGAGTCGAGTTTCAGGCCTGAATACGGGTCGGATAATATATTTTATTGTCAAATCAATAATAGAAGTTGTATACATGATATATAAGATAACAATTTATAGTGCTACAGTGTCCGAAGTTGTATAATATCATGAATTCCTCTAATATCGCTCGAAAAGTTTTTATCAACTTTGATATATTCAAAAAACATAATAAATTTTTTAGTGAAACACGTGTCACTCACCCCATTTGCCCCCTTGATATTATACAACTTCACCACAGCCGACATTTTTGTGAACTTATAACCAGGATACAGAGGTGCTTCAGACTCACACAACTTCTCATACATGTTGTTAAGGTCATCCCAATTACTAGTGTCATCACCTACATCTTCAAAAGCATTCAACTCATCATCATTCTCTTCATTATCTATAGACCCAACATTCAACTTCTCTACTTCCAACTCTTCCAACTCAAAAAACTCGGCAAACTCAGGATCATCAGTTAGCCTTTCGTGTACCTCAACATCATCTTCTTCAGAGCTATTCTCTTCCTCTAATGGTTCCCCATGAAAAATCCAACGTGTATAGGATCGACTAAATCTCCACTTTTCTAGGTGTATTTTAACGTCTGGAAAAGTCATATAGCTAATATTACCACATCTTTCACAAGGACATGCAATATTAGAAGAACCTTTCAAATTGTTCGAAACGACTTCATAAAATTCAGCTAAACCATCCTTATAGTTGCGGTAACTCATATTTGCATCAATCATCCAAGTTCGAGTCATTATTCTACATTCGTAATAATAGGCAAACAAATAAACGAAATTCAGGAAAGCAATTAAGCTAAATTATCAACAAATTAGATAATAACCCAAAAAATCTTATATCTATAAGCGTTGCTAAGAAACATATATACCTGATTGATAAACACGATGAGGGAGAGAAGACGGTGACAACAGTGACGGAGATGAAGACAGAGAGACGATCAGGGAGGAATGGAGGATGATATAGTAGCAGTATTAGCTTGTGTTTGTGTTTTGTAGCGTATAGTAGAATAAAGCAATCTGTTGTTCTTAAGATTTGCATTACATTAATAACAACGGTTACTCATTATACAACCGTTGTTACAACCTAATAACAACGGGTTCTAAACAAACATTTGTAATTACTTTTCACTAATTTTGCGCCAAATTATTAACAACGGTTAAAATGTAACCGTTGTTATTAGTTTTTATATTAACAACGGTTTTGAAAGTATGACCTGTTGTTAAAACCAATAACAACGGTTAACAACACAGATTAATTAAGTTCGGTAAAATTCGCGCCATCCATTATACAACGTCTTTTGATGATTTTCGTGAATAAGCGTTGTTAAAGGGTCGTTGTAGTTGCCTGTATTTGTAGTAGTGTATTCATCTTCCCTCCTCCATGTATTTGTACTAATATAGGATTGTAGTTGTTGGCTTGTTGGATACTTTCCTTCATTCTTCTATGGTCAGTAAGATATTGCTCCGTATAATATAATTATTATATAATTATTATTTGCATTATCTATTATATCATAATATATAATTTATTTATGTATAATCAGCTTATATTTAATTAGCAAATAATTCACAAAACTTGAACCAATCATATCGCTTTAAAAGTTCCTCTTTTAAGTATATATATAGTAGGCGGAAAAAACGCACTAATATGGATTCACATTTAATACTCGTACGATGCACGGGCCTATACGTATTTTCTGTAGGGTATGTGCTTGTATATAATTAATACCTCAATATATTAATACAAACTATTTTTTTATGAATCAATCTCATGGATAAACTCGTAAATATAGTTAATCGTAAATCGGTAAATATGGAGTTTGATTCAAAATATAAGTCCGTAAAAGGGTCAATTTCTCGCGGAGTTCACTGTTATTCAGCCATGGTGCAATTTGCTCATATAGCTAACTAAGAAAGATGGTTAAAACCAAATCATTTAATTTTATGGTTTCAACTAAAAATGAGTATAAGTTCTTTAAATATTGTCAACCATAATATAACTAATGATAGTTTATAAAAGTTGGACTCTGAAAAATTAAATCTAAACATGAGAATTTTTTTAAAGTAAGTTACGTCGTAAAATTACGTTACAAATTACTTTGGTAGCGGTTGTTAAAATTTGGATTATACGTGGTAGCAGGTATAAAAAAATCCTAATATTTAATTCTTAATATTTTACAAATATTTTTGTTCTTAATCAAATGTTAATTTAGAATTTATGATTATTTTTATTTTATTTGTTAAGTATTTTATAGTTGCATTTATCTTAAAATATAGTAATTATTGTTATCATTTGATTTTAAAAGTGAAAAGATAAAAAAATTGAACGATATAATCAAGCTCAAGTTAGTTAAGTTTGAGTTGAACTCGAGCCGATTTCAAGTTTCAACGTTTCAAGCTCATAGAATTCCAAGCTAATTTGGCTCGAGCTCAAATTTCTGAGCCAATGCCAACCCTGCCCAAGCACGACTGCACGAGACTCAATTACTCCCTACTCGTATGTTTGACTCCAAGGACTTGAGACATGCTTTCGAAATGCTAATACAAATCATAGGTCATTGTAGACATAATTCTCTATTGAAGTATATTATTTTAAATCATTTATATTCATATAGGCAAACGAATAATATTCTCTTTGTATTAGTATCTAATATGCAAGTGTTTAGCCAAAGTGGGAATTACAACTCTTTCGATATCTAATATGCAAGTGTTCAGCTAAAGTGGGAATTACAACTCTTTCGAAATCTTATCATGCATGTGCTTACTTTTACCTACACACCCACAGAGTAGTAGTAATCCTAGAGAACTATTAGAAAATCTCTTTCTTTTTTTTTGACAATCAGGTTAACGAGACCTACATATTAATAGCACGCTTAGCTATCCTATGAGCGACTTTATTACAAATTCTAGGAACATAAGCAAAAGTAACACAATGAAAGTTTGCCGCTAGATCGGTTATATCGTCAATAGTGTTCCTTGTCCAATGTTTGAGTTGAGATAGCCGTAGGACTTGGGCAAGAACCTGAAGACAATCAGAGAAAATGTTAACATGGAGGATGTTACGCGAGAGCGCCCACTTTAAGGCTTCCCTAATTGCCAAAACTTCCGCTTGTTCAGCATTCTCCGCCATTCCTTTGATACAGAATTCAGAAACAATATCATTATCAAAAAGGATGCATCCGCCAAACCCAGTAGCAAGCTCCTTAGACCACGCCACATCCACATAAATATGAGATCGAGAGCAACTCACAGAACTCTGAATCAGAGGAAAGGGTTCTCCATTCCTAGATGTACCACTAACCGATTGAAAAAAAGTCACGGTAATTAAAAGATCATGATTAGCAGATCAATGTGGCGCCATAATATATTATAAAAGTATATAAAACTATTAGAAAATCGTAAGTACAACAAAATAATTAAAAAAAAGTCACGGTAATTAAAAGATCATGATTAGCAGATCAATGTGGCGCCATAATTTATTATAAAAGTATATAAAACTAATCTTTTTGTGGAATTATATCAATTGGTGTAACATCATTACTTTCACAAAATCTGGTTGACGATATTTGATATTTAATATTTATTAGAATAAAAAATATACATGACCAACTTCAAATAAAAGGGACTATGTATGTTAATAAACTCTCTCCATTCTAATCAATTTTATACATTTAATTAAAATATAACTCACATATATTCCAAAAATGTATAGAAATGATTTGAATTAAGGGAATATAAATCTTCACATACACATGTATATATAAAGGAGATGGGTTATTTCCTTAATACAAATTCTTCAACATTATCATCTCATGATAACCATTTTTCTTCTTATATACTCCTAATATATCGTAATAATAATACGGAATAGGACTTAATAACCAAGGGGTTATTTTGACGATTGTTTCACATTGATCCCTAATAGAATAGCTAGTACGAAACTGACTTTAAGGAATCCCAGTAATCTAGTATTAGCAAAGTTATGGAGAAAAAGAAACATACATCGGATGTATCAACCCCAACTTTTTTTTTGAGCATATATGTATTTTTTTTGAGCTTATTACCTCAAACTTCATTTATTGTTGAGTATATGTGTATTTTTTTGAGCATATTAAAATTTATAAGTTAGATTTTAATATTTTTTTCCGTCAAAACTCAAATTTAACTAAACTTATATATAATGTTTTTGAGTTTTATTGTAATTTTTTAGAGCTTGAAGTTTAAGTGAATATACTCAAAAACTTTAAAATAAAACTCAAAAACTTTATTATAATGCTCATAAACTATAGAATTAGAGGTAGTACCAAAGATATATAATCCTCTTACTGAAAGTTATGCGGCATTACTTACATAATTATCAGGTACAAATTAATAGGTCCCTAAAACTCATAAAAAAACATCAATTCACTCTCACAATTCACAATTCAATCTTTATGCATATGTCATACGAAGTGGTTAATCATACGAAATTTATGTTGCTTTCATACATCCGTCTTTTGAATAATTAGACTATTTTATAAGAATTGTTATAATAATATAGATTTCATATTAAAAGTATATTCAATTTTTAAATACTCGCCAATCTCAGATCATGCTCAGCCTTTTGCCATCTATACCTTTAGCGCTACGGTCAACCTTTTGTGAGTGTAATTAGGCTCAGATTATCATCTGCATCAGATAACATGGAGATCAAAATCTTACCGTAAATCTCGACTCCCCATCAAATGACCAAATAAGAACACTTTTGAGAGTGACAAATAACAATCAAATTAATTACTACAATAAAATATATAAAGCAAATGTGTATACGATTAGCTTGATAGATATATTGAAGAAAGTAAAAGCTAAAAATAAATTAGTTACAAACTAAATATGAAAAATCGTATAAACCATACTCCGTAAGGATAATGATGATACCGCCTAAGTTTATTTAGGATTATTGTATACTAAAATTTACAGTTTAGCGTGTATATTTAGCATAGTAATCAGCTTGACTCAGTGGTAAGATTAATGGTATATTGCCAATGATCTTAGGTTTGATTCCCACTTCAAGTTTAATTTTGTTAAACTTTTAAACAATGTGTTGTTTAATTTTCAGAAAAATAAGGCCATGGGGAATCGAACTCGGGTGGCATTTCTTCTTTATCATCCAACTAACCACCATGCTACTTAATTGTTATTGAAGAATAGAAAAGAAATATATTTATGTACTAAATTGCTTCTAAAATTGAGAAATAAACTAGCCATATAAAAATTACTCAAAATAATAAACATACGTTTTTTCAATTATTCTTTTAATAAAATTGGTACCGGGGCCCCTCTTTAAGATTTCGCACAGGGCCCCCAAAACGACAGGGACGGCCCAGCGCCCGGGCATGAAATCTAGTACATATATATAAAACAGGAACTTTTCGAATGATATTAGAGAGTCCAATTTTTTAAGAAATCCTAACAAGAGTATATTTCGAAAAAATCGAAATTAATTACTATAACACCCCCGTACACCAGATTGCCTTACCAAGGACCATCCCCGTGTCTGAAGGTGTCACCATCTCGGTTTTCCGAGGAAGTAGATCAAATAGGACAACAAAAGAACATTTACATTGCATTAATGTGTTTATACAACATAACTATGTATACATCCCTCTATAAAGATAAGAACTACTACACTCGTGTTACAACACTTCTAGACCAGTAGCGTGATGACTCGATCCCTCCAATCCTAGCAGCCACAAACAACAGTACCTGCTAAGCCAGCTGCTCACCATCCCCGAATGGATCACCGCAGATACCACAAAAAAACACGGGGTCAGTACCGACTAATCAAACGTAAAGCAAATAAACAATGTAACCAGCTTATCATCCTTTAACCCAGTCTCCCGATCTCGCACAGTAACCGACTACACACTGAAGTGTGTAGCCCTGCCAGATTACCCATCGCAACAGGTAATCCTCGCCGCCAGTGGGTGACCGCAGCCCATCCCACCTAGTCCAGCTCATCAACGAGCGACTAAGAATCATTGTCCCTTAATGTGCACACCCCTCCCGTGGCGGGTTCCACGGAGGGCGAACTAGGGTGTGAAGCCACTCCCGCAAGTGACTCCACCACAAACACAACACACACAGCATCACAGCTGTCACAACATCTCCACACCAACACCGTCACAACAACACCCGGACACCGATGATCAGCAGATAACAATAATTATGAAACAATAATAATCTCAATCAATTAACAGTACTGAGTAGGGAAACCCTACCTCGTCACAAACCATGAAAGACATCCATACACAGCCAAGCAAGACTCCAATATGCATCCTACAACGATAATCACTTCCTATTACACAACTATCCTCAAGAAACTACCCAAAAGAGACACAAGGCAGAGACTTACCTAACAACGCGCATCGACGGTGACATAGACGACAACCACGCACGCCATCCTTCCTAAGCGAATCTCGTCCTTCCCATGGTGGAAGTTTAGGCTATATACATGAGAGTGTGTAGAGATGGGGTGATAGGAGAGAGAGGTAGGCTAGAGTTAGAGAAAGAGAAACTGTCGAGGAAATGAGAAATGAAATGAATCTCGCAAACTTGCGTTTTATATTATCGCGTCGACAACAGCCATACTCGGTCGAGTAGGCTCTACTCGGTCGAGTATAGGTGATACTCGGCCGAGTAGCCTCTATAGGTCGAGTAAGTAATCCTATAAAGCTCATGTTATAAGCCTGATCCCTCACCCATTCATCCCTACTGTCTGTCTTGGTCAATATGGTCGGTCAACAGAGTCCTTGAATATCCTGGGTATTACACTTACCTAAGCTTCCTTAATAATTAGCTTACCATTAAGTAACATATGTTTCTTGTGATTATATGTTAAGAATTTACTTACTTTATCCAGTGTAAATTTGATCATTATATATTTGACGTCGGGTCTCAATATTATGAACCCTGAAATTGATACAACAATGAAACAAAATTGTATAAATCCAATAAGTTACTTCGTAAGACAAGTTAGTTGGGTTCAATTAGGACTAAAGAGTTATTAGTTTGATTATCAATTTAATATCGATTATGTATTAGTTAGAGTAAATAACTTTACAAGATATGACAAATATACTCATACAAGATGTTCTTGCCAGAATATTATTGTCGCACAAAAAATATACAGTTAGTCTACCTCAAGACGGATGTATTCGTCATAACATTGAAATGGGTTAACTATCATCCAACTATTTGACCCATAATAATCTTAAGACGGATTTAGCGGGTTTAATGGTTTATGAGTTAGAGAATTAGAATGTAAATCATCGTTGTCAAAAAAAAAAATTAGAATGTAAATCTATTTCATTATTGAGGTTTTTGACAACTAAACAATGTCAATATATAGCATTGGTTCGATGTGTTAGAGCTAATAGGATGTAAAACTGCTAAACACTTGGGAAATAGTAAAGTGGATTATAGTTTTAATACTCTTATAAAAGTTTGGATAGTGTAAGATAATAACAACCTATGTTCACTACTACAAAAATAAGCTTAGAGAACTGTTGAAATGAGCTTTACAGAACACCTTAGAGGCGTTCTTCAACTCAGTGTTCTCTAAAGCTTAGAGAACGCTTGGAAGAGGCGTTTTGTATTTACAATCATAGAGAACAGTTGAAATAAGCTTTATAGAACACCTGATGCGTTCTCTTTTCCTGGGAAAAGACAACAGTTGGGTAAGCTAACAGTTCTCTATCCCTCTTGGTTTTTATAAAAAAAAAATATTGATATAAATTGGATAAAAATTAATATATTTATTTTCATTAAAATCAAAAACTAAATATCAATACACTTGTTTCACAACCAGGGCCAAAACAACTAACAAATTAACTAAGTTCTATTACATAACTTCAAATCAATAACATAGCATTACATGCACACATAATCTCATCTTTAATCCATGCTACAACTTCACCCGCACATCTTACCGCAACGTCGATTGATCACTTGGAAGAAAGGAGAGATAAAAGGGTAAAATGTTTTCAATGATAACCTACCACTAATAACAAGAACAGCCATACTTAAGATAAGTAGTAGAAAAGAGAAATAAAATGGGCATTGAGTACGATAAAGATGTAAGTACACATGCATAGTTCTAAAAGGTATTGTCATTTGTCAAATGTCAATATGAGCGAAGACGATAAATAATTCCACAATGATATTTAAGAGAACTAAAAATAAACAAATGATAAATAATAAGAAAAACTCATTTGTATAAACAGTCTTTTTTCCGCCTCCTCCATTTTCGTCAAATATGAAATCCAGCTAATAATCCATTGTACAATACTCAGATGTGAATCCATACTAGTGCGAATCTCAATCTCCGAACTAGCCCACAACCGACGGGACACAGGACAGTCCCGAAACAGGTGTTCCATTGTTTCCATGGCGAGAGCATCCATCTTACACAACTTGCATTTTGGGTCGAGAACAATATTCCTTCTCAAAAAATTATAACCCACTGACAAAGTATCCGTTAGAATTCGCCATATAAGAATTTTCCACGATTGTGGTCCAGGAAGACCCCACAAAGTCTTCTTACAAAAGTTTCGCGCATCCTCTGAAATCCTCACCTTATCCTTATGTGTTCCTTTTCGGTCCATATAATCCGCAAAAAATAACCCCATAACCACCCTTCACACTATAATGTCCATCCTGAGAATGCAGCCAATAAACCTCATCCTTTGTCTGTGTCTCGCAAATAGGCTTTGCTAAAATACTCGTAGCAAACTCTTCCTCAAAAATTTGATGTACAAACTCATCATTCCAAACAACGTCACCCCCGTGATGACTCCGTGTTGTAAGTTCATGAACCCGTAAATCTCTCAAATCCACTGACTCCAAACCTAGAAGATTTTGCTTAGGTTCCGGATACTCACCCTCTACCCATCTACTAGTCCAGACATTAAGTTTCGAGCTTATACCCGGCTTCCATCCCATATGTTGCCGCAAAAAGTGCAAACCATGTAAGACACTTTTCGCCCCCCATGATAAATTCTGTCGTTCCACAAGCTCAAAGTTATCACCCACTTCTCCACGTAGAAGGAGCTTTTTCCTGTAGATTTTAGTGAAATAAGTGCTGTCTCCATAAAAAATCCTCCATCCATGCTTCGCCAACATTGCTTGATTTAAACATTCAATATTACGAATCCCAAGACCACCCTTAGTTTTCGGTAAACTAAGAAACCGCTGACTACACCAATGAATAGGCTTCTCTTGTCTTTTACCCGCCCACCAAAAATGTGATAATAAGGAATTAACCTTATTCGTCACACTTACCGGTATTTTAAATACCGATAGAAAGTAATTAGAAAGATTTGATAGGACGGGCGAAATTAAAGTAAGCCTACTCGCCGGTGATAAGAAGATGCCATTCCAAGAGGAGATTTGTTTCATCACATTCTCCACCATACCCTTAAATAATTCCCTCTTTCATCCTTGAATATCAGTGGGTAAACCAAGATACTTTCCTAAACCCTTATTTCCTTTAATTTCAGGCGTTTCAAACCACGCCTTGCCTTTGCAAGAGTAGTACTCGGACTAAATTGAATCCTTGACTTATCCTCATTCATAACTTGCCCCGAAACCTTGCAATAATTATCAATAATGTCTCTTAAGGTCTTTGTAGAATTTTTGGTGTCCTTGAGGAGTAAAACCGCATCATCTGCAAAGAAAAGATGAGAAAGGGGCTCCACCCCTCGACACAAATTGATGCCCTTAATAATTCCACTATTCTGTGCCCGAATAAGCTTCCATGAAAGAATCTCCATGCAAAGAACAAATAAATAAGGTGATAAAGGATCCCCTTGTCTAAGGCCACATTTGGGTTTGAAAAGCTTTAAAGGCCCTCCATTGAACAGTACCTGGTAGGAGACCGTGGTTACATAATTCATAATCATTTTTATGATAGGGCTTGACATCCCAAATTTCATTAGAACTTCCCTTAGAAAATCCCAACGTACACGGTCATACGCCTTACTCATATCAGCCTTGAAAGCATAGCAGTTATTCCGCCCTTTTTTATGTGAATTGATCTTGTGGAGTGCCTCATGTGCCAGGAGAATATTATCCGAAATCACCCGTCCCGGAATGAAAGCATTTTGAAATTCCCCTACCAATTACCCCATCACTCCAGCTAGTTTATTTGTGATACATTTTGAAACAATACGCATAAAGACATTAGCCAAGCTTATGGGCCGATAGTCCCCTACCTTCTCCGGATTTTCACATTTTGGTACCAAGCAAATGAACGTCCTATTTTGCTCCTGAAGAACCCTTCCCGAATTGAGCACCGATAAAACTACCTCTGTCATATCCCTTTTAATAAAATACCGTGTTCATTATTGTTTATGTTTATTAAGATTGCAAGTAATATTAAAGTATACACCCTAACTTTTTAAGGTTACTTAATACGGAGTATGAATTTGGAGTAAATAATTAGAATTAACCGAATATATTTGCTATTAAGTGATATAATGACTTATACGGTAATTTGTACACTCTTACAATCCTACATTCCTACTCGCTAATACTCAATTTAGTTTGGGTTCACATTATAAATACAAGTCTACAAAGTACAACCTTGAGTATGAATAAAAAAAGACACAGGTCAAAAGTAGTTGATAAAAAAAAATAATCTCATACGCGGATAGAACATCACACAAACAAAATAGCATATAATTTCAATCGTGAAAACATTTGTTAATTACTACATTCTACACGACAGAGCACTACAAATTGGCCTCGGCATCGCCGGGGCATTAAATCTAGTATCTATCTATCTAATTAAAGGAAGCTTTTTTCGAGCAATTCTAGAGTCTCCAACATTAGCAGAACACTTAAATTAATAAATAATGCTAAATAACTTTAAGATAAACTTTTAAGATATTATGTATTTGAGTCTACCTATATATCTTGCGTACATATATATCCTTAGTTGTATTTGAGTTCGAAAAGGATTGTTGGTGCCAACTATAAAAGGAAGTATATAGGGGTGTTCAATTCCTATGCTTCGTTACTTATTTTGTTCTGCTCTATGTTAGCTAGATACTCTTTATTCATGATATTGTATGATGTACAGTATATTAGTGTTAATTATTGTTATGCTAATAATGTGTTTGCATATTATATTTAATGTAACACCCCGGCCCAAACCGGGTCGGGAGCGGTTACTTATGATATCTCACCAGGCTATGTACATGGCCCACAGATCAACACGGGTCCTTTATAGCGCATTTTGTCCTCACTCATGCGCATCCCGGAAACCTTCCCAGGAGGTCACCCATCCTAAGACTACTCTCAGCCAAGCACGCTTAACTTTGGAGTTCTTTCACATGGATGACCATAAAAGAAAGTGCACTTTGTTGATATGAGTAGTACTTACAATCCCTTTAAGCACTAGTCAATTAAGCCTATCACTGGACCTCTTCAATTGCCGTGGGGTGTTACATTTAATGCTATATTTATTGTTTATTTTCTTCGCCAATACTAAGTGTAATTTGGTTTAAAATTTCAGGTACAATATTAAGTTGAGTGTGTAACATGGTTGTTAATTTATGGGGAAAATCTTCAAATAATACTATTGGAAAAGGTAAGTATTTTTGTTTATTGCAATGTTGATTTGTTTGCATGTTTGAAGTTCTTTTTCTTCTTATTTATTTGGTTCTCTAATTTTGTACACTTAATTTTAATTTGTAGGTACTTTATGCACAAATCAGAGGACAAACAACTTGTGATTCTATTTGAACATGCATACATACATACATACATAAATAAACAATAATAAGCTTGATGAATTTTAGTTGATCAACAATGAAATATGTTCATTACATGGTGGGAATATGAGATAGAACATAGAGACACACTAATAGAATATTATAAAGAGTTTGACTCAAATTCTTTTATGATTATGAGATATTTATGTAAGTTGTTGCCTGTTGGATACATGTACGCAAGGAAATAGCATTGATGCAGTGAATAATTCTATCCTTAATCAGGAGCGGAACCAGCCTGTGGCTGTGGCTACTTGGGCTGTATCTCGCGTTGAAATAACAGATGAAATTTAGTGCATTGTACATACGTAACTTCAAAGTGGCATAGCTGGTTGTTGAATGGTTTACCATGCGGGGTGATAGGGGTTCTACTCCCCCTGCCTTCAAGATTTCTACTTTTTTTTTGGTTAAATACCAACATTTAATGGAGTATCCAAAACACAATGAAAGTCTTCGCTATTTTTTAATCTTCATTTTTCACAAAGTTCAATTTTATTCATTTCTCATACAAAACTTCAATTTATACGACAATCTCTTATGAATACTTTATTGTAACATATATTTAAATCAAATAATTAATTATTGAGTATGTTATATTGTTATAATTATAAAATATTATATGCTAGATTTTTATCGTATTAGGCATGTAAGATTAATTAAAATAGTTACTATCTCTCTTGATAGAAATTATGTTAGCGAATCCATAAAATTTTATATCCGAGATTCTAACCAAAATATTAAGGCGGTTTTTGCGTAAAAAGTATAATTTTTTTAGCTTAAAATTGGAGAAACACGCAAAAAATGGAGTATCGCTTTCCGGGTGTCATAGAACGTTGAAACGCATACATGTCTATTAACGGCTTGAATTTTTCTTTAATCAATACATTTCAATTGTCTATAAATCTAGCCCTAAGTAGATTTCCATCTTGGTTCCGCCCCTGTCCTTAATCCTTCTACTTTGGTTACCTACTTCTGATTTTGTTTTCCTTATTATTACAGTAATTCATGCATGTAAGTTTGTTTTATTAATTATTACTCCGTATTTAGTATTAAATGAGATGGGACTCAAAGGATTGTGGCCACCGTTTTTAGCTAGAAGCTTAGAATACTCCCTTAGTATCATATTATTTTGTATGGCCTGTTAATTCAAATAGAAGTATGCACATAGTTTTTCCAAGTCTGAAATTAATAAAAAAGAAAAAAAAATCATATTTTGGTTTGCTATATAACACACGAAATCGGTTTATAAAATATAGATTTAACAAATTTTTTCAACGGATCTAGATTGCCACTGCTCTATGACATTTTTTTGTCTATAGTACATAAACGGTTCCGATATGGGTTAAATTTGTTCAATTGAAATTGGATTTACCTCAGTTTTGGTTTCCGCTCGATTACTACCGGCTTCATTTTTAGCATCTTTAATCATTTTTTTATATTTCGAGTCAGGTACTATCTAGATCGGGTTAATATCAGTTAAGTTAATTAAATACAAAAGTAGATTTTTCTAAGTATATCAAGAAAAACCATCCTAGATAGTTAAAAAGAAAAAAAAATCAAACTAATAACTACCTATATTATATGAGATGTTTGGTTAACCTGATTAAAAGACTGCTGACTAATAAAAGAATTAGTGTTTGAGAATAGAGCCAATCCATTATATTTTATTCCAAAACAATCAACCAAAACAATCAACCACATTTATTCTCCCTCCGTCCCACTCATTATTAATTATCAATTGAATTCGACACAAAAACGTAAAAAGTGTGACAGAAAGAATTTTAATACACCCTCCAATCGAGACCAAAGGTAACTCTTATTATAAATGGACGGCCCAAACCAAAGCTAACATTCCTTTTTTTGCGACAACATTACCAAGTTATCCTTATACACATTTGATATTTACACAAAATATCATTACATGGCTTACCTACCAACCCAGCCACAATTACATGGTTCAGCTATTTTTTCCCTTTTGACTCTTCCTTTTTTCACCTTTTCTTAAATTCTATATTTTCGCCCATGTTACCTTTGGTCTGCGTCGGAGGGCGTAATTATATTGGACTACAAATCTCCCATTTGCTCCGAGCACTTCCAAGGTAAAATTACTTTAATAACATATAATGAGAGTTGAACTTGCTAGGCCATGTTCATTTGGACTTAAAATCACTTTCAGCTCAGTTTAACTCTCATTATATTTTTAGTTGAGAAAAGTTAAGCTCCTATAAATTCAGCCGCAAAAAGTTAAGTTCCTATAAGTTTAGTTCAACTCATATAGGTTCAGTTTAGAAAAGTTAAGCTCAATTGATACCCAGTTTTCTATAAGCTAAGCTCCCGTAAGTCTAATTTAGCTCTTATAAGCTCAGTTTAGAAAATTTAAGCTTTATAAGTTCAGTTCAGCTTTTATATGTTCAATTCAGAAAAATTAAGTGTTGAAGCTGCACAGGCCAATTCAGATGTTTTATTGCGAGACAATTTCTGGGTTTAATTTGCCATCAATTTTTTTGTTCATAGCCATATTTTGTGTGTTGTTTAATTTCTGGGTTTAATTTTGGCAAATTACTTTGTTAATTTCCCTTTATGATACTTCGAATCGTTAACCGCGTGTGTTAAAGATCGTTATCTTATGAGGCATAGTCTCACATTAATTCTCTATTATGTGGACCTAATTAATTCTCTAGTATATGCAAATTCATAAGGTAGTTAACGTTAGGTGGAGACCTTCATGTCGCTCGAAAACTAATAAATTATAAATTAATATATAAATAAAGATAGTATACTAAAACTTATCTTTTAATTTCTAGCTTAAACCAAAACATACCTTTTAATTTATAATTTAAATTTTCTTTTTATTATACTCCGCATTAATTTTTATATTAATATAGCTCTTTTATTTATACTGATTTTATTATGTACTGTATTAGATTTTTGAGAAACCTTGTAAAAGTCAAATTCTCTAATATTGTCCCAAATTATTCACTAAAATTGTACTCTCTAATATCAATCAAAGTCATTCACAAAAGTTATATTCTTTATAATCGCTCGAAATAACCGTTCTTTATACCACAAGTATGCGAATTTTCATTGAATATACGACTATACTGTGCCGCACAAAATGAAAATTATCATACCCTTGTAAATAAGTTCACAAGAAAAAAGCACAAAATCAAAAGAGCAAGTGAAAAAGACCAAAAAAATCACACGTTCGAGATTATGAATGCTAAAATTCGGTATACATCTACACTATTGTACAAAAAAAAAAGATATTTTTGTATATCTACATAAAGTATGAAGGAAGAAATAAAGTTATAATTTGAGATCACTTTCACTGTATAATACGGAGTCACATAGTATGCACGCATAATTACTTATAGAATCTCTTCTAATCTGACATCAATCAATCAATCAATCAAAGTATTATGAAATTGTTGATTATGCTTCTAACATACATCAAGAAAAAAGACAAAAATATTAGATACCAATACAATGGTAACAGTTAAATCATATCTGTTAGGATTAGTCTGATATTACTATTATAGATATTATTATATGGCTATTAAAGCCCAATATTGTAACTATATAAGTCAATGTTTGATATCAATATATGACACGATTTACCGTTCAGTTATCTTAACATGGTATCAGGTTTCCAGGTTACACAAAAACCCTAAAAAAAAAAAAAACAAAACACACAACGAAGATCATCAAAGCCGCTATGGCAGGCGACGATGAGCATCTCAAATCAACAGCCCTTGATTATACCAATCCCTTTTTCCTTGGATCTCATGACACTCCTAATCTCAAAATCACACACGTTGTTCTCCGTCGTGATAATTACGACGCATGGAAAAACTCGATGACGCGATCTTTGAAGTCTCGTCGCAAATACGGCTTCATTGATGGTTCTATCAAAAAACCGTCTGATGAACTCGGTCTTGACAATTGGGTGGTTGTTAATTGCACCCTTGTTCAATGGATACTTAATACCATTGATCCATCTTTACTTGATAGCATATTCTACGCGGAGGAAGCGGCCCCTTTATGGGCAGAATTGGCAGCCACGTTTTCGGTTGTCGACGGCACGAAGATTCACGGTTTGAAAACTCAATTACATGAATGCAAGCGGACGAAAGGTATGGATGTTTCCACCTATTATGGTAAACTTAAATCGATTTGGGATTCTATTGCTGTTCACGAACCCCCGTTTGCTTGCAAGTGCGGCAAGTGCGAGTGCAATATTGGTCCGTCTGCTGTGCAACGGCTCGACAATGAGCGGCTGCATCAATTCTTTATGGGACTTGATCCCACTCTGTATTCTAACATTCGTTCACAGCAATTCCAACTCGATCCTCTGCCGTCTCTTAGTCGTGCCTATCAAGTTGTTATTCAGGAAGAGCGGTTGCGGGCATCCTCTGCTCCCGCCGACGCCTCTGATGTGGTGGCCTTTGCCACGCCAGGTCGTACTTCCTCTGCTCCAGTTGATTGGCGTGCTCTCCGTGATAAAGAGCGCAGTGAGAGGCGACCTCCTTCCTGTACTTATTGTGACACGCGTGGTCATGACGTTTCTTATTGCTTTATTAAGACTCAAAATTTCCCCGAGTGGTGGGGGGACAGGCCGCGTACCCTGGCTGACCTCCGTCGTGCTCGAGCTGCTAGTTCTCGTGGTTCTGGCTATGGTGGTGCACGTGGAGGGCATGGTACATCAGCTTCTTCTCATCAGGCTGCTATGGGTCCCGTTACCTCCTCGGGTCAGGCCGCTACCTCGGGTCAAGCCGGTTCTTCGAGTCACGCTGGCTCCTCAGTTCAAGCTAATCTGGTCACCACAAGCGTGTCCACTAATACTGTTAATATCTCCGATCGTTTAAGTGGTATGTTTCCCTGGATCATTGACACGGGTGCTTCCAATCATGTCACCGGAAATTTAACATGTTTGGAAGCACAGCGCATCATCCCATCTCGTACCGTTGGATTGCCTAACGGGCATCAAGTTGCTTCTACGGTGATGGGCTCGGTTTTTATTAATAATACGTTAATTCTTGATAATGTTTTATACGTTCCAAGTTTGACCTGCAATCTTATTTCCGTCTCTCAGCTGACTTCTACTTGTGATTATACCTTTGAATTTGCTAAGAATTCTTGTCTTATTCAGGCCCCTTCTACGAGGAAGACGATTGGAGTAGGTGAGCTGCGAGATGGGCTCTATTGGATTTGTGCGGGTGCGCGGGATACGGTGGTAAATTTCGTCACAGACGCGGGTACTATTGCTCTCTGGCATCAACGGTTGGGTCATCCGTCAAATAAGGCTTTCAAAGCTGTTTCCTTTGCTAGTAGTCTTAATTTTAGTAAGCATTCCGTTTGTGAGACTTGTCATTTTGCCAAACAGCATCGTAACAGTTTTTCTTTGAATAATAAGCGTGCATCTGAATTATTTGAGTTAATTCACTGCGATCTTTGGGGACCATATCGCCTTGTTTCGTCTTGTGGTGCTTAGTACTTTCTCACAATTGTTGATGATTATTCTCGGGCTACTTGGGTATATTTAATGGTCGACAAAACAGAAGTAACTGATATGTTTATGCATTTTATAGCCATGGTCGATAAGCAATTTTCAAAACCAATTAAGTTTGTTCAAAGTGATAATGGAAACGAATTTAATTGTATGGCTGGATATTTCTTTGCCCACGGAATCCATTTTCAGACCTCTTGCGTTGGCACGCCCCAACAAAATGGACGTGTTGAACGCAAGCACCGTCACATCTTGGATGTTGCTCGAGCTCTACTTTTCCAAGCCTCTTTGCCTAAAACTTTTTGGGGCGAATGTATTCTTACTGCTGCCTATTTAATCAATCGCACTCCGACTGCTTTACTTGATAATAAAACCCCATATGAATGTCTCTATGGTCAGTCACCGTCTTATAAAAATTTACGCGTTTTTGGTTGCTTGTGTTTTGCTCATAACCAAAATACACGAGGAGACAAATTTGAAAAGCGGGGACGGAAATGCATTTTTGTGGGTTACCCGCATTCAAAAAAGGGTTGGAAATTATATGACATTGAGACGGAATCCTTCTTTGTGTCTCGAGATGTTGTTTTTCACGAAAGTGTTTTTCCTTTTACTGCCCCTGCCAGCTCCCCTATCATACCCGATTTCCCTCTCGATGATCCTTTTAATGGACCCCCTGACACGAGTGGGGCAGCCCGGTTTCACTCTGAACGACGGACTGGTGTTCAGGAGGTAGGGCCTGGTGCTGTTGAGGAAGCCGCGCCTAACGTGGGGGAGGCCGAGCCTGGTCCTGCGGCCGGGAATGCAGCAGCTACGGGAGCCGCCACGGGGTCTGGTACAGGGGATGCCACCGCTGCTGAACTCGGGCGTGGTCGCCGTCAAAAATTTCAAAATTCTCGTTTGTGTGGGTAGTATGTTCTTGGCACCGCACAAAATCCTTCTTCCTCGCGCTCACCAAGTCCAGACTCGTCTACCTCAGGTACTCCTTATTCTTTAGCAAATTATATTGATTCTCATTCTTTTTCCGCGAACCATAGAACCTTTCTTGCAGCCATCACTGAGAATATTGAACCTCCAACATTTAAAGAGGCCATACGGGATTCCAAATGGTGTGAGGCTATGAGGGAAGAAATTACAGCTCTTGAACGCAATGAAACGTGGGAGCTGACTGATCCTCCGTCTGATAAAAAGGTACTTGGATGTCGTTGGGTTTATCGCATTAAATACAAGTCCGATGGTACAATTGAACGATTTAAAGCTCGTTTGGTCATTTTTGGTAATCATCAAGTCGAGGGACTTGATTTCAGTGAGACATTCGCTCCGGTCATAAAAATGGTTACAATTCGAGCATTCTTATCTGTTGCAGCTGTTAATAAATGGGAATTGCACCAAATGGACGTTCATAATGCGTTCCTTCATGGTGATTTGGATGAAGAGGTGTATATGCGTGTTTCTCCTGGATTTGGTCGAGGAAAAGAGGGCAAGGTTTGTCGTCTAAAGAAATCGTTGTATGGTCTTCGTCAAGCTACTCGATGTTGGTTTGCCAAGCTAGCCTCTTCTCTTAAGGATTATGGGTTTACGCAGTCATATTCTGATTATTCTCTTTTCTCTTACTCCAAAGACAAGGTTCGTTTATTCGTTCTCGTTTATGTCAATGATTTAGTAATAGCAGGCAATGATTCTTCTGCTATTTCATTTTTTAAAGACTATTTGGGGAAGTGTTTCCATATGAAAGATTTGGGTCCTCTTAAATATTTTCTCGGCCTCGAAGTTGCACGCAGCTCAAAAGGCATTTATCTGAGCCAGCGGAAATACGCTCTAGATATTATATCTGAAACGGGGTTGCTCGGAGCCAAGCCTGTCGTCAGTCCAATTGAGCAAAACCATCAGCTTGGTTTGGCTAAAGGCGAGCTTCTCACTGATATAGAGGCCTATAGACGGCTGGTTGGTAGGCTTGTTTATCTCGTAGTCACACGCCCTGATCTATCCTACGCGGTGCATATTCTTTCTCGTTTTCTTCATGAGCCTCGACAAGACCATTGGGACGCCGCTTTACGTGTGGTTCGCTACTTGAAAGGTAGCCCCGGTCAAGGTATTTTATTAAACTCCGACACTGATTTCTCTATTTCCGGCTGGTGCGATTCTGATTACGCCGGATGCCCTCTCACACGTCGGTCTACTACCGGCTGGATCGTTTTTTTGGGTACTAATCCAATTTCGTGAAAGACGAAAAAACAAACCACTGTCTCTCTCTCTTCTGCTGAGGCTGAGTATCGATCGATGGTCGCGGTCGTTTGTGAGTTAAAATGGTTGAAAGGCCTTCTGACAAGTTTGGATGTCTCCTTCCCTCTGCCTATGAAGATTCTTTGTGACAGTCAGTCCGCCATTCATCTTGCCCAAAATCCCATTTTTCACGAACGCACGAAGCATATCGAAATCGATTGTCATTTCGTGCGTGATGCGATCACAGAAGGGCTCATTTCTCCGGTTCATGTGGGCTCTGCGGAGCAGGTTGCTGATATTTTCACAAAGGCTCTCGGTGTGCCTCAATTTTCTTACCTTCTTCGTAAGCTGGGCATTCTTGACCTTCATGCTCCAGCTTAAGGGGGGGTGTTAGGATTAGTCTGATATTACTATTATGGATATTATTATATGGCTATTAAAGCCCAATATTGTAACTATATAAGTCAATGTTTGATATCAATATATGACACGATTTACCGTTCAGTTATCTTAACAATATCAACAACAAAATACACAATTTTGCAATCAAATAAAGAGAAACGTAGGAAAAAATGTTAGAAAATAAAATACAAAGTAAAAACAAACAAATAAGAAGTAATTTTTTTGTATAAACCTTTGTGGATTTGTTTTTTTTGGTAAAGTTTGTTATGATGTGTTTGCATTTATGATCTACCAATTCTTTTAGCTACTATTGTTATAATAATGTTTTGAAATATTTGAATGGAAATCTACATTAGCAAATGAAAGTGGTAATCATTAATTTTAGTTTAGTGCTTATTGCTCCTTTTGCATCCGTATCTTCCCGGTAGTTCTCATGTGCTTAGGCTTTGTATGCATTACCCATTATTCGTGAAACCATTATGCATGTTCAGGATGAGAATTTATTTGATTAATTAGTGTCTGAGTAAGCAAGATGGAATTCATGAAAACATAATCGAAGAAGTTATCTAGTAACAATGTAACATACTCTTTGTCGAAAACACGAAAAAGTTATTAGACACTTACCTTTGCTTTGATTGGTTCAACATATAAATTCAACAAATTTGTTATACACTATGTACCTACAATTTCAAATTATATTACAACGTTAGTAAATTTCGACAACCCGCATATTATTAGCTAAGAAACAGTATAATCATAAAGTATATATAATAGGCACACAATTAATATCGCAAAATAGTCATTCAACATCAAGTAATAGAAAATCAAGTGTAAAAATCAATATTCAATATTGAGATGTAGTGAATGTTCACATTCATTAATCAACGTAGGGTGCAATACATATATACATGATATAGTTAACTAAATCTTTGACTCTCCTTATATTCCTCCTAATTATATGGTAACTAAATATATTATTTACATATGTAGAACAATTATGATTATGCTGAATAATCTCCTACTATTTCTCATATCTTCTATATTCTGCCTCCTCAATTCAACACTCCCCCTCAAGTTGGAGCACTCGGTAATCCGAGTCCCAACTTGTACTGTAGATGATCGAAACTTTCTCCTCCTAATGCCTTTGTGAATAAATCCGCTATTTGCTCCTTACTGCGGACATGAGACATGCTTATTGTGTTTTCAATCAGATGTTGTCTCACAAAATGACAATCTATCTCAATGTGTTTCGTTCTATCATGGAACACCGGATTTTTGGCAATATGAATTGCCCCTTGATTGTCGCATTATATTCTCATCGGCTTTGTGTGAAAGATGCCTAATGAAGCTAAAAATGATTTTATCCATATGAGCTCACTGGTCACACCGCCAATTGCTCTATATTCTGCCTCCGCTGTCGACTTGGCCACCGTTACTTGCTTTTTGGCCCTCCAAGATATGGGTGACTCTCCAATTGACACGAAATACCCACTCAACGATCTCCTAGTAATCGGACAAGATGCATAGTCCGAGTCACAATATCCTTTCAATTGGTAGTCAACTTGTTTCTTGAACATGATTCCTTTGCTTGGATTCCTCTTAATATATCGCACTACTCGTAATGCCGCTTCCCAATGCTCTTTCCTTGGCTCATTTACGAACTGCGATAGAATGTGGACCGCGTAAACAAGGTCCGGCCTTGTAATTGTTAAGTACACAAGTCTCCCGACAAGTCTTCGATACTTCATAATGTCCCTTAGCACATATCCCTTTGCTAATGACAAGTTATGTCTCGGCTGAATCGGTGTATACACCGTCTTTGCTCCTGCCATACCACTTTCTTCTATAATGCTCAAGGCATATTTCCTTTGATTTAAAAACAATCCACCTGCTCTCTGATCTACTTCAATGCCCAAGAAAAACTTGAGTTTCCCCAAGTCTTTAATCCCGAATTGTGCATCTAAAAAAGCCTTGAATTTTTCACAAGCCTTCTTACCGTTACTAACCACGATCATATCATCCACGTAAATAAGAACTCCAATGAACACTCCATTTTGGTTTAGTGTGAACAAGGAGTAATCGGCCAAGGACTGCACAAATCCGTAACTTTTCATAGCAACTGTTAATTTTGCGAACCAATTGCGAGAAGCTTGTTTCAAACCGTAAATCGACTTCATTAATTTACATACTTTGTTCCCGCCTTTTCTTTCAAAACCTTGTGGAATTTTTCTTGTAAACTTCCTCATCAAGATCTCCATGTAAAAAAGCATTGTTGACATCTACTTGTTCAATGGACCAACCTTTCATTACGGCAACCGCTAACATACATCTCACACTCGTCATTTTTGCTACCGGTGCATAAGTCTCATGGAAATCGATTCCTTCTACTTGAGTGAATCCTTGTGCCACAAGTCTCGCTTTGTACCGTTCAATTTCTCCATTTGCTCGGTACTTAATTTTGTATACCCACTTACACCCTATTGGCTTTTTACCTTCGGGCAAGCTAACAATTTTCCAAGTACCATTTTCTTCCAAAGCATCTATCTCTTTTCTCATTGCCTCCCTCCATTCCAAGCTTCTTTCCGCCTCATGATAATAGGTCGGCTCTTTATGTTTATCAATCTTGGCCAGGAAACTCTTATGGGAATGTGAGAAACAATTAGTAGTAACGTAATTGACTAGAGGATAGCGCGTACCTGACGACGAGGATTTTGTTTGTTCGTGGTGAGCACGCAACCTTGGGTGTATTATTCTTGTTGACTTGCAATAATAATCTTTCTTCCAAGACGGCTCTCGTTTTTCTCTCGCACCACGACCCATCCTTTCCTCCATTGCACCATCTTGAGTGTTTGTCACGTCCTGTACAATTTCATGTTCTGTTTTTTTATGATGTTCATTATTGCCAGGACTTTCGAAAGTTCCTGCACTCGTATTCGGAACAACACCAATTTCCTGCGACATATCATCAACCTGCTGAAAAACACCAATTTCCTGCAACATATCATCAACCTGCTCTTCATTCACGTCCTCTGTCACGCCACTGTCAGCAAGTCTCCCCCTCACAACATGGGGTTCCTCAATTTCGAAGTCATCCGTGTACAAGTCAGTGCCTTGCTGATTTTGTGACACGGTTTGAGCTCCCCCTTGTTGTGTATTTGCACCAGTTTCGGACACTAATTAAGGAAACACGTGCTCATAGAAAATAACATCACGTGACACAAGAACCCGTCTCTCCTTTAAATCATACACCTTCCATCCTTTTTTACTATGGGGATAGCCGAGAAAAATACAACGTTTCCCCCGTTCCCCAAATTTGTCCCGTGTTTTGTCTTTATTGTGAACGTAACACAAGCATCCAAAAATTCTAACATTGTCATAATTTGGTTTCTTGTGATATAAAAATTCATACGGGGTCTTGCCATCTAGCAATGGTGTGGGTGTACGATTTATAAGGTATGCAGCAGTTAATACGCATTCACCCCAAAAATGTAAAGGTAACCCTCCTTCAAAACGCAATGCCCGAGCTTTCTCGAGTATATGACGGTGTTTTCTCTCTACCCTACCATTTTGTTGGGGTGTATCGGTATTACTAGTTTGAAATAATATCCCATTTTCTTCATAATATTGCTGCATTGACCCGGACAACAATTCCGTCCCATTATCACTGTGAATTATTTTAACACAGGTCTCAAATTGTGTTTTTACCATCTGACAAAATTTTTTTAAATAATCTCCAGCTTCACTCTTATCTTTCATGAGGTAAATCCAAACAGCCTGGCTATGGTCATCGACTATGGTAAGAAATAATGTGCTCGGGTTAAACTAGCTATTCGGTATTTTCCCCATATGTCACAATGAATAAGACCAAACAAAACATCACAACGTTTATTATTAGAACGAAAAATATTGCGTGTTTGTTTTGCCCTACAACAAGAATCGCAAGCCATATCCGAGTCCCAATTTAAATTACGTCCAACTAAAGTAGAAAAACGAGATAAAATACTTTTGGATGGATGTCCAAGTCGTTTGTGCCACAAACTTTCCTCTTTGGTCACGGTCATTCGTCCTACTTGTTCTGGCCGTTCCGACTTGTAATAATACACCCCTTGTCGATGCTCACCCCGTCCAATCTTCATCCTCGTAGTCCGGTCCTGCATTTCACAATAATCATTGTAAAAGGATACTACACAATTATTCTCACTTATCAATTGTTGAACGGAAATGATATCAGAAGTAAGTGTTGGAACAAACAAAACGTCTTTCAAGACGAAATTCTTGCTCAACTCGACTTCTCCATGTATTTCGGCTTTCATTATCCTACCATCGGGCAAACTGACATTGGATTGTTCTTCATGTCTAATATTTTTCAACAAATCTCTCTTTCCAGTCATATGATGCGAACATCCGCTATCGATTAACCATTCAACATCTAATGTAACTTTCATACCTTGCAACTTGCCATTACCATCAGGACTACATTGCATTAGGATTTGCAGCTTTTCTATCTCCTCTGTAGTGAAGGGTATATTCTGATTCGAAGTCTCCGCATTCCACGTTCCCGACGAATTTCCCATTGCATTTGCCTGATGTCCACGGCCATGTCCTCTGCCTCGGTTGTTTACCCCTCGGTTGCTGCTTCCTCCTCTTCTTCCACGACCCCTTTCTCTTACCTTCACCACTTCATACCCATGTTTGTCAAAACAATTGTCTTCGATATGATAGTATTTTTTGCAATGAGAACACTGTGGTGGGTAATTGTCGTCTTCAGTTTCTGATTTCTGATGGCCTCCACGACCTCGGCCTGCATCGTGAGATCTTACTGCCATTGCCACCTCCATTTTTTCTTCCTTAACTTTGGTTATAGAGGCGTGTCTTTCCTCCCTAAAAACAATACCATATACACGATTGATATTAGCTATAGGATCCTCCATTAATAAATTAGTTCGTAAATTACCATATAATTTCGAGTCCAACCCCATTAGGAATTGGTGAACCTTCTCTTCTTCGTGTTCTTTCGCTATTGAAGCGGCTGCTCCACAAGTGCATGCCTTTACGCTGCTATAATTCGCCAACTCATCCCATATTGTAACACCCCCATACTCCAAGTGCCTTACCAGGACCACTCAGGTATGGAGACATCACCATCTCGGTTGCCCGAGGTATGATAATCAAATAGACAAAATAGAAACAACATTTATTATAAATAGTTTAATGAATGAATACGATCCTCGAAACCAAATCGAAAGTGCAATACATTATTCAAAACTAATCGTTCTCAATCGAAATAGAAATAAATACTAAACTACAAAGTGGAAGACTCTATCGTCATGTCGTGGCCATCCCAACTATCCCCGTACTCATCTCTATACCGCTCAATATCGCTCACCATCCCGAATGGATCACCGCAGTTTTACAAAACAACACCGGGTCGTACTAATCACACAATCAAAACAGACAATAACAATAAGGCAAACAGACAATTTGAATCACACATACACACAACACCAACTCCCATCATCATCTCAACACCGATCGTCCCACCGGACCATACCGCGAGTGGGGGACCGCAGCCGTTCCCACCTAAGCCCCGCTCATCGTACGAGCGATAACCCTGTCCATTAATGTGCACATCCCCTTTCGTGGCGGGTTCCACGAAGGGCGAAACTAGGGCGTGAGATCACTCCCGCAAGTGACCCCACTCAGCCGAGAACGCATCTCGAGAGCCATAGAAACCAATCACAATCACAATCACAATCACAATCACAATCACAATCACAATCACAATCATCTTATTAAACAACTAACTACAGCACATCACCAATATCCCATTATGGGACTAATACTGAGTAGGAAATCCTACCTGGAAAGCAAACACGCAGACGATCTAAACAATTTGTCTCAAAACGGCTCCTCTACGAATTCTCCTCCTATCACACATAACACATAAAGGCTACCAATTACTTACTACTCATAAAACCCCCAAACCCTAAATTAGGGTTTGACCAAAACTAGCAAAACATTATAAAAATTATGCTAGAAGCTTACCCTCGACGCAAGGAATCCAACAACACGAAAAACAACGAGAATCGACCGTCTGAACTCCGGGAATCGTTAAGGATGCGATTAGGAAGAAGAATCGCCGCTTTCTCTCTTAAACGGGTTTTAGGTTTTGGTAAAAGTGTTTTAAAACAAAGACGAATTGGTTTAAATACCCTAATCGCATAATTAACAAAACCCGCGAAAACTCCCCCGTAAAACCGGACGCTCGATCGAGTACCCAAGGTACTCGATCGAGTACCCCCTACTCGATCGAGTGCCCCAGCTACTCGATCGAGTGCCCAACAGTCGAAACTATTTTGTCGCGACACTTACCCTTACTCGACAGAGTAAGAGCTACTCTATAAAGTACCCCCAAGGCTATAAATACGGAGTATTACAGTCTTCCCTCCTTAAAAGGAACTTCGTCCCGAAGTTCAACCCATACATAAAAACAAACATACTAACTCGATCAAGACACAACAACGTGACTAAGAACTCAAAACAAAACTCCAACCCAAACATGAACTCGTAACACCAACTCCACTAACTATTCCTACCTCCACAACATGGCTCACGATATCGTATCAACTCCACATATATATATCTCTCACGACACCAACTCCATACATAACCAACTACCATCCTCTAACGCTGCTAGCTCCATAATATCATCCACTATCAAATCCAAAATCAAGACACTCATAGACATCAAACGGAATGTTACATTCTACCACCCTTAAAAGGAACTTCGTCCTCGAAGTTTACTCGGACTCATAACATCATCCTTCAATGTCAACATTATATAAAATATTCTCATACTCGAAGCATCACACTACTACAAGCACGGCCATGGCCTTTTAACACCATCAACCACAACATATACAAATCCATATCTTATGCTACACCAACACTCTACTTCCAAATATATCTTGCTATATGAACAACCATCAAAATCTCTTTTATCGCATCCTACTCCTCTTAAGATAAATGTTACGTCCTCGTAACTCACTAATACCAACTCCTAGATACATCTCATTACCCTCTTTACCACCACATGTCAAAGATAACCGTCTATAAACCAAACACTCACCATGCATATATCTAAGGCTCTCTTACTTAAACAATTCTCATACTTTAATTCACTCATCAAACCACCTAACTTATACCTCAAAATCTTTAGCTTAACCCAAAACTTCCACTCTTCCACATTTTCGCAACATGACATACCTCTCTATATAAGGCACTTATCTCCCAGAAGCATAACTCACGATCCACACTCGTTATGTACACGCACACTAGATTATCAAGTTCTTTCTTCCATTACCGCAAAACTCATACACAACTTAACATGACACTAATTCCCAATACCCTACACTCCTTTGTCTCAACAAAAGATTATGAACCACCGCATCTTTCGGGTCATTACCACACATGTTCTACGACTCACTTGCCATTACCATGTCTCCTGAAACCTTAACTAGAACAAGATCATAATTATTGTAACGACCTCTCACAACCGTATCCCCTCAATAGAACATCACTATACCATGACAACAACGAAAACATATTCAACTCTATTTCCTATCATACTCTACCTCATTCTTAACTTAACCTGGTAAAGAGAACATCAATAAGCAAGACAACTGTCTACATGCAGAAACTGAAACTCGCAGGGAGCAACATCAAACAGAGCAACAAACTATGTATAATGGTATGTACTTTGAAACTCGAATCATAATCATCCCGCCTACTCCACCACAACCGGTGACGTCATCGCGACACCGCCACCAACAAACCACACCACGGTGCGAAGATACCCGCATCACAATACTAAATACCGTGCCCGGATCACCACCGGAGGCACCACAACCACATCGATAGACATCACAGCTACATACAATTCCCACAAACACTGACTCAAAATAACTTCTCAGACAAGAAAAACTTATTCAAATCCACTCTACTAAATCACATCGCAACATATTATATGAATTAAACAGATGACCTCATGAATATAATCCCCTCACCATATTACAGATTAACATGTATCATGAATACATACAAGCATAATCATCACGCAGGATCACTCAAATTATTACCTTTTTGAATACCATTCAATTAGATTAGCGTACCCAACATGCATTACATAACATTCAAATATGACTTTATAATAATCACACTATACCACTTCTTGTGAGGTCAAAACCTCACACAAACATTTATACACATCCTAGACCCGTAATCACATCCAACAGTCGGTCATGATCACGTAAGTTACCCCTCGATAAAGGTTACCTGTCGCCCGAGTTTAACTCATATGCCCCTCATAACATATTCCCCATTCGCACAACCATCACTTCCTGCCAAGTATAACCATACTATTACTATTCAACTATTAGCATCCGCCTCATCTAACCACATCTTATACCCTCTTACAATCATACACAACAATCAGGTCCCTACCAAATCAACCTTTTTAGAATTGCTACCCTTCTAATATACCATCACTCTTAACCACTAGTGACAACACCACAAACGATAACACTACCACTGTCCGAACATCAAACCTCTTACACTTATCTCTAAACATCACGATTTCTTTCCTATCTTTGGTTGACATCCCAAATAACAAACATCGAATCCATCAACAAAATTACCTCAATATTCTTCCCAATAATATCCTTAATTGTATCATCATCTAACTCTCCGCCAAAAATCTCGTATCGTGCAAATATTCTACCAACTTCTTACTTTCCTTAATTCCTCGAAACTCATTACTAATCATGTTGTCCCAAAACTCCTCTATAACCATTAACTAACATCCTCGTGACGCTATCACACATTTCAATGATTCCTTACCTTTATATCACATGACTCCGGTGAATATTTTCCTCAGCTTACTTTTATCCTTCTTTTCTCTTTACACTCAATAATACCAATTAATAGTTCAACTCCTTATTCCTTCTAGCTAACTCTTTGGAAATCCAGTTACGTTCTCACTGCTCCAAAACTCACATCTAATTATTTCATATCGATATCATCTCACTCTTTCTTACCACAAATATTCTCTTATTATGTCATCAATCACCCTTGCCACTAATCCATCCATAAAATCAACGTTCTTTGTTCAACAATTGCATCTCCTTCTTACATCTCTAGAAATCAAAATTCCTTTCATACCGCTAATTGCCCAAGGAAAACCCACAATAGTTTCATCTCTTAAAAAGCCAAATCTCCACCCCGCGACATGCCTCCACAAAGTTCACTATATACCACTCTTCTCAACCCCTTTAAAACGAACTTTCATTATGTATATTCTTAACCCACACGGCTCTTAACTACCTCCCTCCATAATTCTTTACACATCTCAGGTTGTCACTATCCATATCCTTACTCTCAATCCTTTCATTCTCACGTCCCTTAGACTCACATCATCCTTTGCCCACATTCACTTACTTTTACGTTACTCAACATACAAACATATCACTCATATCATCTCACAAAACATGCTCTATGTCTCTATACACCATACCAATCTTCCTTTTCTTTTTCCACTATCTATCACAACACATATAACTCATGTCCTCCCACCGAACTCATACTCACCACAGGTGCCACTCACTACACCACAAGATTGGGCAACTTACGCGTCAAGACCAATATACATGTAAAACAATGCATAAAAGAGCAAAATAATAACTTTGAATTAAACATAATATGCAACGAATTCAAAAGATAAGCATATGACCCAAAACAGGGGTCACTAGATCGAGTACAGGCCACTCGATCGAGTAAGGGACTTACTCGATCGAGTAGGTCAAGATCAGAAGCACGTAAAACAAACCACCAGGGCTACTCGATCGAGTAACTGAGGTACTCGATCGAGTGCCCCCTTACTCGATCGAGTACCAAGGATACTCGATCGAGTACCCTAATTCTCAGCACTGTCCAGTTTTCGTAAAACAGTCATAACTCACTCATTACTTGGTCAATTTGGGCGTGTGACCTATCGTTAGAATCGTAAAAGGACAAGCTATCATCTCCAATTGGAATCACATCAAAATCATTTATGCATCTCAAGTTATAACAGTTTAAAGACAACCTCTTTATAAACGAAAAACACAACTATTGATTTTTACTTCCCAAACGACTTAAACAACAACCAAGCAAACAAAACCAGTCCAAAACTCATAAAACCAGTATTCGTAATCATACGTTACTATTTTCAAAAATCAAGCAACAACATTCATCATGCACATAGGTTATTTAACTTGTCAATCACGATTTACCCACATAAACATGCTCCACCCATGAATTTCATATTCTTATGCAATTACTTACTTAATCTCTTCCAACTAATTCATCAATTACTGACTACACACTTCTTACAACATATACCCATGAACAATCGTGGACAAGTACATAAACTTATCATACAACTCTATGAAAACAAAATATACGTATACAACACAACATTTCTATTCGCATGTTATTATTACGTCACATTATGAATCATCCATCATGTTTCTCATTCCAACCACAATTCTATATATCTCATCAACAAGTTTCCTCATATCACCATTTTCTTTCACATGCTCAACTTTCTACTTCAACATCCAACAATTAACACATTCCATCACATTCATAAACCAGTTAACCAAACACACATACGACTCGACAAACACTTTCCCATGTGACCGGTTCAAAGTTGTAGGGCGACCCCTTGCGGCTTTAGGACGTCTCCCAAGCCTTTGCACTAGCTCCTACAACTTTTACCCCGGGTTCTTTTTAGTTGACTCTCTCTATGTTCATTAAGTTCATTGGTTACAGGTTTCAGGATCGTCGCTCTGATACCATTTGTAACACCCCCATACTCCAAGTGCCTTACCAGGACCACTCAGGTATGGAGACATCACCATCTCGGTTGCCCGAGGTATGATAATCAAATAGACAAAATAGAAACAACATTTATTATAAATAGTTTAATGAATGAATACGATCCTCGAAACCAAACTGAAAGTGCAATACATTATTCAAAACTAACTGTTCTCAACTGAAATAGAAATAAATACTAAACTACAGCGGAAGACTCTATCGTCATGTCGTGGCCATCCCGGCCTATCCCGTATCATCTCTATACTGCTCAATATCGCTCACCATCCCCGAATGGATCACCGCAGTTTTACAAAACAACACCGGGGTCAGTACTAATCACACAATCAAAATGGATAATAACAATAAGGCAAACAGAGACATGGAACTGAATCACACATACACACAACACCAACTCCCATCATCATCTCAACATCGATCGTCCACTTTGGACCAGCCGCAGCTGGGGGACGCACTGCCGTTCCCACCTAAGCCCCGCTCATCGTACGAGCGATAACCCGGTCCATTAATGTGCACATCCCCTTTCGTGGCGGGTTCCACGAAGGGCGAACTAGGGCGTGAGATCACTCCGCAAGTGACCCCACCACCGAGAACGCATCTCGAGAGCCATAGAAACCAATCACAATCACAATCACAATCACAATCACAATCACAATCACAATCATCTTATTAAACAACTAACTACAGCACATCACCAATATCCCATTATGGGACTAATACTGAGTAGGAAATCCTACCTGGAAAGCAAACACGCAGACGATCTAAACAGCTGTCTCAAAACGGCTCCTCTACGAATTCTCCTCCTATCACACATAACACATAAAGGCTACCAATTACTTACTACTCATAAAACCCCCAAACCCTAAATTAGGGTTTGACCAAAACTAGCAAAACATTATAAAAATTATGCTAGAAGCTTACCCTCGACGCAAGGAATCCAACAACACGAAAAACAACGAGAATCGACCGTCTGAACTCCGGGAATCGTTAAGGATGCGATTAGGAAGAAGAACTGCTGCTTTCTCTCTTAAACAGGTTTTAGGTTTTGGTAAAAGTGTTTTAAAACAAAGACGAATTGGTTTAAATACCCTAATCGCATAATTAACAAAACCCGCGAAAACTCCCCCGTAAAACCGGACGCTCGATCGAGTACCCAAGGTACTCGATCGAGTACCCCCCTACTCGATCGAGTGCCCGAGCTACTCGATCGAGTGCCCAACAGGTCAGAAACTATTTTGCTGCGACACTTACCCTTACTCGACAGAGTAAGAGCTACTCTATAAAGTACCCCCAAGGCTATAAATACGGAGTATTACACATATTGCCTTAAGTCTCGTGTAGTATTCAACTACGGAATCAGTTCCTTTTTTGCACTCACCGAGGTCACCCTTTAGTTGGTGAACTCGGGGTGCGTTTCCGGCCGAATACCTGCTTCGTAACTCCTCCCAAACTTCGTCAACTGGATGATCGAAGGCGATGCTCGAGTGTAACTTCGGATTGATCACATTCTGAAGTCATGCCCTAATCATAGCGTTGCACTGTCGCCACGCTACGGACTCCATAGTTTCTTCTTCTCCATCATTTGAATGTTTCTTGATTCGACCCTCAATGAATGCCAACTTATTCTTGGCATCTAATCCGTTTTTGACGGCTGCTGCCCACATCTCATAATTATTTCCGTCAAAAACAATCTGAGTTACATTCAAATTTGGACTTTCCGAGGGATGTAAATATAGTGGCGATGTTATAGGAATGGTCTTTGGACCTTCCATCGCCCCTATCAATTTATCATCACCAGGCATGGTGAAGTCGGTGCTCCGTTGTATTTTCGTTGTGAATTTTTTTTTTTTGTGTCTCTGGCTCACGATACCATGTAAAAATCAATATTGAGATGTAGTGAATGTTCACATTCATTAATCAACGTAGGGTGCAATACATATATACATGATACAGTTAACTAAATCTTTGACTCTCCTTATATTCCTCCTAATTATATGGTAACTAAATATATTATTTACATATGTAGAACAATTATGATTATGCTGAATAATCTCCTACTATTTCTCATATCTTCTATATTCTGCCTCCTCAATTCAACATCAAGAAAAAAAAATTCATGAGAGAAATAAGATGGGAGCAACATAAATTATGTACGTACGTAGAATACAACTGTTTTTTATATGTAATGTTAGGTACTTCTTTGAAGTCATGTAAAACTCCTTTTTATTATTATTAATTAATTGATAACAATAATAATAGTATTCTATAGCTATGGAAAGAAATATTTATTTTTTAGCTTATCAATTTTTCATTATTATATTTCTTTAGATAGTATGTAAAAGCTTAGCCAATAACATTGCTCCAAAAGTTCCTCTTTTTTTTTTTTTTTTTAAATCCCAAAGTGGGTAAACCTTATATAGCAAAATCAAAATTAGCAATGTTTTGAGCCGTATGAGGTAGCTCGCCAAACCATATCTTCCTACCGGGATGCATCGAGCTCCAATGAGCGAGATCGTGTGCCACCCCATTCAATTTTCTACTTACAAACGACCATTCAATACGTTCGAACGAATTATAGAAAGGATAGATATCGTCTAAGACAAGATGGAAATCACTCCGTCCCGTCGCTTGAAGCTTTAGCGCATCAACTAAAATCTTGCAATCACTTTCAACTTCGATATTTTTGTATCCATGTCTCCTTGCTTCTTCGAGTCCAGCCAAGACCGCTTCTGCTTCCGCTACTCTTACCTCCGTGGTACCTCTCCTCCTAACCGTCATTCCCCATAGCACACTGCCACTACTGTCCCGGCATACCGCCCCCAACCCCGTACCCCATCCTTCTTTGACTCCCGCATCAACGTTCAACTTCACCCAGCCATCCCTCGGTTTTTTCCAGCCTGCCACCACACTCGCCTGCATTCCTCCTTCTCCCTCGTCCTCCTTATTTTCCATCAACTCCCTCCTTAAGTTCTCCACCCTCCTAGCTACCTTTTCCATCGCTATCTCCTCACGTTCAAAGACCCACCGATTCCTAGCTTCCCACATCGCCCAACACCCCATAATGAACATGTCTATCTCACTATCCTCCATCTCCCTCCACACATCCTCCACCCACTCCCTCACCCGCTCAAACCCATCCGCCACTTTCACTTCAAGACCCATCCTATCCCAAAATCCTTCCGCCCACCCACAACCCCTCACGAGGTGAAGACAAGTCTCCACCTCGCTACAACAGACCGGACATCCAACATCAACATTATGAACTCGGGTCGCGAGGTTCCATTTGGTTGCTATCACATCATTACATAGCTGCCAAAAAAAGATTTTCGTTCTGGGCAAGACGTTAGCTTTCCAAATTCTGTTCCACAACCTCTTTTCCCTTCCATAATCCGACGACCCCGCTTCCTCCTCGCCCCTTTGAGTGAGGGCTTTGTAGGCAGTTTTGACCGAATATTCCCCGTCCTTCTCCATCTCCCAAACCCAGTTATCATTCGGTCTTGTAGAGCTAATCCGTATATTTAGAATGCGGTCCTGCTCAAACGGTAAGAAAAGATGGCTTATCTTATGGGTATCCCAACCAGTCCCATTTGCTAACCACAGCTCTGCCACTAGCATGTTCGGATCCGCATCATTCCTAGGAGAAAGGATCCTTCGAGTCTGCGTACCCGGCACCCATGGGTCATCCCATACCCTTGTACTCAATCCATCACCAATTCGCCTCCTAACTCCTAGCTTAAGAACATTTTTCGCTTCCTATATACCTCGCCACGTGTAGCTTGGATTCGGTCCTAATTCAGCATCCATAAAGCCTCCCTTCGGGAAATATTTCCCACCAAGAACCCGGGTCATAAGGCTTGTTCTATTCGTCAATAGTCTCCACGCTTGCTTCCCGATTAGGGCCATATTAAATTGATGAAAATCTCTGAATCCTAGACCTCCCATACATTTCGGTTTACAAAGCCTCGACCAAGCTATCCATGGTATCTTACCCTTGCCATTCGATGAACCCCACCAGAAACGAGAGACAAGCGATCGTAGTTTGTCACAAAAGTTAGCCGGTAGCTTGAAGACACTCATTGCATAAGTCGGGATTGATTGGGCTACGGCCTTTATCAATAACTCCCTCCCCGCCTTCGAAAACAGCTGACCCCGCCATCCTTGTAACTTCTTACCAAGCTTTCCCCGTATCACATCCGCTACAACCCTTCTCGAGTGGCTGACAACCGTTGGAAGTCCTAGATATCTCTCCTGTACCTCCACCACCGAAATTCCTAGGCAACTCGCAACCTCATTTCGGTCCCTTTCTCTTGTACCACGGCTAAATGAAACCGTGGTCTTATCGAAATTCACTACTTGGCCCGATGCTAGCTCATAATCCAAGAGAACCCGCTTCACTGCCATAGCTTCCGCCAGATTTGCTCGCACAAAGAAAATGCTATCGTCTGCAAATAAAAGATGTGAAACTATAGGGGTAGCTGGTGCTATTCGGATTCCATGTAAAGCCCCATTTTCCACGGCTTTTCTCATCAGACCCGATAAAACTTCCGCACACAAGATGAATAAATAAGGGGACAAGGGGTCCCCTTGACGTAAGCCCCTTCCAGGCCGAAACTCCTCAGTTGGTATCCCATTTACCAGCACCGAAAAAGAGACCGAGGACACACAGCGCATAACCCGATTAACCCATCTTGACTCGAACCCCATCCTTCGAAGGACCCTTTCTAAAAAATTTCATTCCACCCGGTCATAGGCTTTCGACATGTCTAATTTTATAGCCATGTGCCCACTCTTATTCTTCAAATTTTTCATATGGTGAAAAAGTTCAAAAGCGACTAAAATATTATCCGTAATCAACCTTCCCAGGGTAAAGGCACTCTGGTTTTCCGAAACAATATCCCTTAGAAATAATTTAAGTCGGTTTGCGAGAACTTTAGACACCAGCTTATATATAACATTACACAAACTTATGGGTCGAAAATCGGTCATTTTGTCCGGGTCTTTTTTCTTAGGAATAAGAACAATAAAGGTTTTATTAATCCCGTCCGGGAAAGGTGCCCCCCTCAAAATTCTTAAGACAGTATTAGCCACCCCTTACCCACAATGTGCCAGTAAGTTTGAAAGAATAAGCCATTCATACCATCCGGTCCGGGCGCTTTCAATGGATGCATTTGATTCAGCGCCAATTCCACCTCTTCCACACTGTACTCGCCTCTTAACAAGTTATTCATACCGTCTGTTACTCGCCCTTCAACCGCATTAAGAAGATGCTCAAAATCGTGCGGCTGTCCGGACTCAAAAAGCTTCTGAAAATATCCGCAAGCAGCTCCCGAAATCGCCTCAAAAACTCTATAAACCCGTCCATCCTCCTCGACGAGATGCTCAATGTGATTCTTTTGCTTTCTTTGGCTAGCTTTCCGATGAAAAAATTTTGTATTTCTATCTCCCTCCTTAAGCCAAAGAGCCCTCGATCTTTGCTTCCAAAAAATTTCTTCCTGCTTCAATAGGTCGGCTATATCCTTGATCAGTTGCTGCCTTTCACGTACTGCTCCTCTAGACCGGTTTCCTTCATTTAGGGCTTTTAACTTCCTTCGCTTTCTGTTAATATCCTTCATGATTTTCCCTATACTTGTACCCTTCCATTTTTGTAACTCTTCAGCACACCGGGCTAGCGTACCTACCACATCCACATCCTCATCCCCACCCCAAGAATTTCGTATAGTCTCCTCACACCCCTCTTCTCCGACCCAAATTTGCTCAAACTGAAAAGGCCGGTTGCCCCGAGGTTCTTGCCTTTCCCTCCTATTTAGCAAAAGCCTGATCGGAGCATGATCCGACCACTCTCTGTCAAGATGAACAAGCTTAGCTCTCGGGAAACATTCGGACCACGCTTCATTGCAAAGAGCTCTATCCAGTCGGCTTTGACGATTGTCTTCATCAGCTTGTCCATTATCATAAGTGAACGCATAACCCTCGAACTCCACATCACGTAACCCGCAATCATCCACAGCTTCTCTAAAATTATTCATTTGCCATTGGGCCCGCGACCCACCCTTCATTTCCGTAGCAAAGAGAATCTCGTTAAAGTCGCCTATACATACCCACGGTTCACGAGCCATCGTACCCAACTCCCTAAGCAGCTCCCATGAGAGGTATCGATCACCAACAGCCGACCATCCGTAAAACCCTGTCACACGCCACACCCCGTTTCCATCTTGAATATCAAAGTCTACATGATGCATCGAAGCAGACCGAAACACACACCGAATACCTTTCTTCCACATAAAAGCCAGTCCTCCTGATCTCCCCGCACTATCTACAACAAAGCTGTCATAATCATCGAACCACGCACCAACTCTCCTAAATTCTTCACCGCTTAACTTAGTCTCGGAGAGAAAGACTAAAGCGGGGGCTTCTTTCCGTATTAAATTACGGAGTCCGCCTACTGCAGCCGGGTTGCCCAATCCCCTGCAGTTAAGGCTTAAAAGATTCATTGGGCCCGGCGGGGTTGGGCATTCCCAACCTCCGCCTCAGATGAACATACATCCATGAGTTTCTGTAACTTGTTACCTTCAGCATTTGCGTTACCCTCATCCTCCTCCCTCCCGCGTTTTTCACCTAGACTGACCTTCTCTCCCTCCTGGTAGCACACCAACCCACCGTCCTTTTCACTCATGCCTCCTCCCCTTGCCAACCTCCTCCATGTCGACAAGCTAACATTATCATGTGTCTTACTCTTAACCCCTCCCATGCTGTCACTTCCCATATTTTCCTCTATCTCACTAACCTGCCTTCCTCCTTGATCTGACCTCTCAACCCCTTCCATCGTACCTTGCTCATTCTCTTCCTCCTCCACCATTACCACCACCTGCACATCCTTCCCTCCTCCATTGCACCCCCCTTCCTCTTTCCCAATAACTATCCGCCCCTCTGATAACCCAGACATGCCCCCACGCTTTGCCTTCGTCCTTATTGAGATCGCTTGTAACTTACTAATCATACTTGAAATTGCTTCTTCTTCTCTCTGTTGGAACTCCCTTTCAAATACCTCCCCCAACGCTCGAGCACTCCTCCCACTCCCATCAGCCACTGTTTTTGTCGTACGCCATGGAGATGCCCTCAAACTATCATCAAACCTTAGCTCCCCTTCCTCGTACGGACCATCCTCACAGTCTTTCTCCCCGTGCCCTAGTATCCCACACCCATAACAAAAAATTGGGACTCGCTCATATTTCACCTTAAAATTCACCAGGGCCCCTCTTATCATTCGAATACCCACTGTGGTCTTAAACGGTTTACGGACGTCATGGATAATTCTAATACGAACTGCTTTTTCAATCTCCGGAGATGGGGCTTCATCGACCTCCACAAACTGCCCTAATTGCATCCCTATTTTGCGCAAATTTTCTTTGTTCGAGCGCCCTCTAATAGGCAGGTCATAAACCCTTGCCCATATGGGGACATGGAACAAGGGTGTATCCGAAATCTTCCCGTCGCTGATGGGATCGTCAAAACACCATATAAATTTATCAAAGTGCCATGGTTGCCCCTCGACAACCCTAAGTTTGTCCTTCTCAGACTCGAACTTAAAGACAAAAATCTTATTTTTTGCATCAATCATATTACCCAGTGTCTTACCTCTCAAATTCCAAAATCGTATCATCGAATCGATTGCCGCTTTCGCATTCACCGCCTTCGAAGACCATATCCTCTCCACCAGTAGAAATTAAGTCTTATTATCTCCTTCAGCAGCATCCCCAGTGTCCCATATGAATTCTTCACCCTCCTCCTGAGTTTCCTTCCCTGCCCTACGCCGCTCCTCATTAACGATGCTCATAGTTGTTTAGAAAGAAGAAAAGTAATCAGAATAGCAAACTCCACGAGAGAATTGTGGTAATTTGCCTTTAGAAATAAGGAAAACCTAACGACGAAATTAGACGGAATCCCCCATAGAAACCCTAGGGAGAGAAAGCTCTCGCTCAATAAAAGTTCCTCTTTTTAAGTATGGCCAAATTAGATGTTATATTGTGGGTTATAAACTCTGCACATTCATTGAGTGTTGAAGCTGCATATATAAATCAGAATTTTTCACAGCAGGTTTTGGTTAAGGAGGGGAAGAAGGTGGCTTTCGACGAGGCGAACCCTTTTGCAAGTGAAGGAGAGGAGGTTGCGTCTGCAGCGTACAAGTATCGTCGTTGGAAATTGGATAATGATATGTATTTGGTTGCTAGGTGTGAATTACAAAGTGTTCTTGATATCAACGATAAGAGGCAGTTTTTAACTATTAATGCTTTGAATGAATTTGATTCTAAGTATTCTGGTGTTGATTGGAGGCAAAAACTAGAAACACAACAAGGAGCGGTTTTAGCTACTGAACTAGTTTAGGACCCGTGCAAAGTTGCACGGGCGTGTATAGATTATATATATAAAATTTTTCGTAAATTTTTAAATTTACAACATTGTTTTTGTTTCTTATTTGAGGTAATTGATTTCTCATATGTTACATGGAAATTATATACTTGACCATTACAATTACAAATACAATACTTTTATAATAGTATAATCTACATATTTAAATTATAGTATTAATTTTTTTTTTTCAAAATAACATTAGTATTAAGAGAGTATTGATGGTAAAAACATAGTTACACTCTTGTTGTATATTATGCTTACATCCGTCGTATCTCATATCTTTGATTAGTGCATGCATATGCCGATCTGTTTACACCTATGTTAAAGCATGTTAATAATTTTAAATATTGGCAAATTTTACCATATAGGATAAGTTTTGAAATGTTTGCACAAAAATTAAACTTGAAATGAGGACAAAATAAAAAGTAGAATTACGAATTAAGTCAAAACAATATCAGTTAACGTATACACTTAAAAACTTGGCATATAAGAAAGAACGCTTATGAGTTACACAGTATGATATCTCTATAAATTATATTTGATATACTAATCAGTATATGTAAATGATCATACTCAAACCTCTCCGAGCTTTTGAAATTATTTTACGACCCGTTAATCGCGAAACATATTTAGTCTCTATGTACCATAACATTACTCGTGTCTTATATATTTTGATGTACACATTCAATAGTCATAAACTAAGTTGAATTTATTTTTTAGTTTCAAGGTATTCAATATTTGACTGGTAGAAATTGGTACAAAATCAATTTGAAAATCAACTTGAGGTTCATTTTTGTTAATATGGTGGGCTCATTTCATAGTCAATATTAGTCGTGTATGGGTTAGTAGATATAAATTTGATGATCATTGTGGGCCATTTGATTAATGGGCTAATGAATTTTGATAAAATTGTGCTTAGTATGAGGTGAGTATTTAAGCGGAAATTAAAAAAGATATTTATGGTTTGTGTTTTATTATTTATAAGAAATAAGAAATTGATCACTTTATCAATGTAAGTAGAATATAGACTGGTAAAAGTGATCAATTTATAAGAAATAGTGAACATTATGTGTAAAAATGATTTTTTTTTAAGTAGTCACTGTTAGTAACAAAATAGTGGTAACTTTTAATATCCAAAGCTAAATTTTAACATAAAATGGTCATTTTTATGTGGTCTCACCATATTAAGGTATCATATCATAGTATAATTTGTGACTGAGAATTAGGTCATTGACACTCTAGAGTGTAAACCCCTTATTCATGTTCGTTTACGTTAAATATACATTCAATCAAAACTCTCTAATGCATACCCTTTAATCTTTTATAAATGTTTAAACAATGTCAACCTACTCATAATCAAATTTCATTCGTATAAATTGCATTAATTAATAAAAAAATTTGAGGGAGATCGGAGATAGTCTCTAAAGAAGTTATTAATATAACATTGTAATCATTTATCGTTTTCATGACCATTATATAATTATATTGTTAATCATGACTTGAAACGACTCTTTAACTTTGTATATATTCTTATAATAAGTTTACTCATTTTATTTTTAACCATGTTTTCATCTGTTTTATTGCCCGTGGTACTGTTTTGTATTATAATTATAAAATAAGCTAATAATAAATTTATTATGAGAGCTTCTCTAAAGCATTTACCCAATGCTTCTCAAATTCAATTTGTTAGTTGTTAGATTATTCAATTTAATCGTGCAAGGAAAGGAGAGATGTTATAATAACATGATAATCGAAGATCGGCAACAAAACATTAAGTTCATAGTAAAAAAAATTAATCAAGATACTATGGCAATTGTTATTGTTTTATTAATTAGTATAGATAGTTAGATTGAAAGTTATGAACACTTCAACATAACTAACCACTTTAACAAATAGCTATTCACACCGGTTTAAAAACGTAAAATGAATGCTTTTGAGACTAACAATTATCTAAATTGCATGATTAAACAATATTGTCTAATAGAGTAAAAACATAATGCTTAAAAAAATTAAATTCATACCATCAAACAATTGTATATACTATATAGATATGAAAATTATTTAAAAAAAACCACAAAATTCTAAAATTAATTATGATATTATGGAGACCTTAAAATATAGAGAAGTTTATAAAAACAACAGTAAAATATAGTGGTATAAATTTTATGTTAACAACATAAAATAAATTTATATATTGGGCTATTTAGTTAGTGGGCCTATTTTTAAGGAATCATAATATCTATGTTAAATATGGGGTGAGGTTTTGGAGGAAAAAAAAAATATGTAATGGTTGTTGTTTTATTATTTTATATAGATAGATAGATAGATTAAAGAACAATGCTAATAAGTTAGCTAAGTGGACTGCACAAGCTTTGTTAGGTAGTGCTGATATGATGAAATTAGGGTATGTGTCTAGGGTTCATCCTAGGGATCATTTTCATCATGTTATATTGGGTGTTGTTGGGTATAAGCCGAAAGATTTCGCTTCGCAGATTAATTTGAATATGAATAATATGTGGGGGATTGTTAAGAGTATTGTGGATTTGTGTATGAAGTTGAATGAGGGTAAGTATGTGCTTGTTAAGGACCCGTCTAAGCCGCAAGTTCGGATTTATGAGGTTCCTGCTGATGCTTTTGAGAATGATTATGTTGAGGAGCCGTTGCCTGAGGAAGACCAGGCTCAGCCTCCTTCTGAAGATGCTGTTAATACTAATTCTTCTGAGATTAGTGTCGCTGCTACTGATGTTGAAGATAAGGAGATTGATGCTGTGCCTTAAGAGGGTATATCTTTTTCGCCTGTTTGATTTTGTTTTGGTGTTTCATATGTAGTTTATTTGTGTTTTTTTGGTCTTTAGTTTGATTTTGTTGTTTTGATGTTCTCTATTGTTGTATTTGCCATGTTCCATGGGATCGTCTGGTGGTGTGCCAAATTGGTGGTATATCCACCATGTTTTTGGTTCTATTTTGTTTTGCAGTGTCATATATTTTCTCTACCCCTTGTAGAATTATTAATCATTTTCGTAATGGGATTAGTTTTGTGTTATCTACCATGCCTTCTGTTCCGTGCAGTGTTGTGTTATCTACCATGCCTTCTGTTCTGTGCACTAAGGAAATGTTTTCGAATGTTAGTATACTTGTGTTCAGAGTGATAGGTGAGCTGGTATGGTTATTGTCGTTCAGACTTGTTTGTTTGGGTTAGAACTGCAAGCAATTGCCTTACTTTGTATCTTTGGTTTGTATCTGTTAAATTAAAACCGGAGACGTATTACTTTGGTTGCTGTCTTGCCATCAGAAAAGTTTATTTATTTGCAATTGAATCAGTTTTTATCTAAATGTAACGACTAGCTACCTAATCTGTAACTTCAAGTTCACATATTTAATCAGTTAAGGTAGAACTAATTGGAACAGCCATGGTTCATGCGCTTTTGCTTTGGTTAATTGGTTAGTATGAGTTAGATATGTAAACTTTAGCTCTCTGCTTTTGTATCTTCTTGAATATACCATACTCAAGATGTTGTTTCTATAATTCATTTGGTCTCTTTAACTTCCCAAATTAGTTAAATTTTGTAGTTTCAGCAGTAGTGCGAAAACATTGTTTTGTAATTGTTAATGTGGATTTTTTCAAGATGTAACAATAGATTTAAACTATTGGCCTCTACTTTGTCATGCAATCGTCCTTTTCCTTTTACGAGAAGTTTCAGATTGCATGGGTCGAGGTCAACAGTTTATACCCATATTCTTGAGTGTTATGTGTGATATGGGTGTGAATGTACAAGTGAAGAATATCCCTTCCCTTTGTAATTATTGAGGCTGAGCTTGAGCTGAAATTTAGATCCATAGGCTGTTTTTAGTCCAATAGTTGCTGTCATGGATGTTGTGCAACGATGCTTTGGTGTGGTCGGACCCCACCCTTTTCTCCAAAAGTTGGCAAACCATAATTGATTAATTGTATACAACCGCTCCAAGTATTCCTCAGCTGTGTTGCCCCAAATTAGAATGCTTGATCCACTCTTGCCATCTTTTTCATCTCTTCCCTTGACTTAATCCTATGGTGTGCATGTGTATTATGAGACATTGCTTTTGGGTATGACTTGGTATGTGGTGTGTGAAGCAAGTGCAACCTCAGAGACGGGCAAGCTAGAGCATAAAGTCAGTCTGGAATCTGGATAGTTAAGCAGAGGTCTATGGCATGGGACGTGGGGGTTACAACACCGTTGCCCTAGTGTATCATAGGCTTTCCCCTTTACTGGAATAAGGGTTAAATTAGCGTTGTCATTACTCAGAATCCAGAGCAATAAAATTAGGTAAAAAACTTTAGGTCAATCACCTTATATATATGCATTTTCTAGGTCGTGCAAGGTAATAGGTTTGCCCCTTTATTGTTGCTAAAGATTAAAAAATTTACCTTGTGGAGAGTTTTGAGATTTGAGATTACTTGCATGTTTGCCTGCAGAAAGCTTCTTTTGACATCATTCTTATTCTCTTTGATTTTGAGGAATGGAAA
Source organism: Silene latifolia (assembly GCF_048544455.1). NCBI lineage: Eukaryota > Viridiplantae > Streptophyta > Magnoliopsida > Caryophyllales > Caryophyllaceae > Silene > Silene latifolia. The sequence goes on from NC_133538.1 coordinate 343,624,698, forward strand.
TCGATTTAAATACTTAGATAGGCAACTCTACAACATCTCCGCTGTCGTACTTGCTAAGCAATATGTGGCAAATGCCGGATACTTTAATTGAGGAAGTAGTTACAAGACTTGTAAATGAAACTCTTTTTTTTTCTTTGCTTCTTATAATGCACCAAAGTGCAAAAGCTTCGTTTGAAGCAAGCCATGTTATTTGTTTGGTATGCACCTAGTCACCGGCACATGTATATTGTATGGTGAGAAAAGTTCTGTTTGTAGATGACATGCTAATTATACCAACGAGCCATATATGTAGTGTCACATATGAAACCATCCTAAGTATTTGAATTTGTCTCGCAATACCTTATTAGTGTGTGATTTATGGAATTCTCGTGGTACTATCATCTGCTGCAACTAGCTTTCTTATCTGAGCCGAGGTTTTGTAACATCTTGCTTGTACTGTATTTAGAATCTTTATGCTTCTTACTTTTCATTGTCTTTGGCTCGGATTGACACTGTTGTCCAATCTCCTTCTGCAGCTTCAGGTTAACAACTGCGGAACTGGTGATATTCTACGAAGAAAGACGACATTCTGCACACATCTGCTTAGTCTTGGGTTGCTCAGTACTTTTTTCACTGTTTAGTCAAGAGTCTGGTATAAGAGAGCTAAGCTAAATTAAGGGATTTCCTTTAGATAATACTCCCGTTTGTTTTTGTACTGTTATGGCATTCGCATTTCCGACAATCTTTTTGGCACTATTTACTGTATTTGATACGAGTATTTGTTTTATGATAACAGCTGGGATTAATATTTTAGCGGATTTGCACAAATGTTATTCGGGTTTGTGCTGGTTTTGTTTCAGGAGGGACTTTTTTTCCCTTTCGAAAAAGCTTGATGTCAGATTCCACTTTGACAAGTAGAAGAGAAATTCACCGTTCAACATTTTTGTAGTTGGACCTTTATGGTGACTTTTTGGAATCAATTTACCAATTTGTGCAATTGGGATACCGGATTCTTTTTTTTTTTTTTTTTTTTTTTTGGTAAAATGTGAGTGTATAAATAGATCAAAATGTCAATTACAATTACAAACTATAGAGGTTACACTTTATAAAAAATTTAGACTTCCTAACCAATCTATTTCATGTGATTTCATATTTCTCTTATCCCTTTCCCTTATTCTCTTCTTCATATCCTTGATGACCATGTTTGCCAGGCCTATTGGCCTCATCAGAACTTGTTCATGTCTGCATTTGTTTCGTTGGTGCCATATTTGGTACATCATACTCATAACTAGAGCAATCTTCACCCCTCTCTGAACTTTCAATCCCGGGTTATTGATACACCAATGCAGGAGGTCAGTCTCAGGAAGCTTTAAACCCGTATCCGTCATTACGGCCTGTAGAACTCTCCTACTGTAGGCACATGCAAAGAATAGATGCTGCTGCGTCTCTTCTTCCACCCCACAGAGACCACACTGCCCGTCTATATCCATCCCAAACCTCTTGAGCCTGCTGTTTGTATGCAACGAGTTGTGGGCAAAGAGCCAGCTCAGAAATCTATGCTTTGGCATACTCCAGTTATTCCATATCACTGTAGTCCAATCCACCTTGGGTTTTGTACCTCTAAGCCATTCATAACATCCCTTAGGTGTGTACCCTGAGGGTTGCACAAGCCAAGTCCCCTGCTGATACCCATTTGCCAGCAAATTTTTTACTCTGCATATCCTCCTCCATACCCAGCTGGAGTTGCTGGTTGGTTCATACTCCTGCCATTCCCTCCCCTTCAAATAATTTGCTTTCACCCATTTCACCCAAAGGGACTCCTTATCAGTAGCTACCCAGTTCACCAATCTTCCAACCATAGCTATGTTCCATACTTCCTGATTTTTTAACCCCAATCCTCCTTCATGTTTTGGTCTACAAATCATGTCCCAAGCAACAAGTGGAGATCTCCTATATTCTGTGCTACCATCCCATAAAAAATTTCTACAGGTTGCTTCAATTCTCAAAATTACTCCCTTAGGGAGGACAAACACAGACGCCCAGTATGAATGCAGTGTATTCAGGACATGTTTAACCAATGTTAGCCTTCCTGCATACGAGAATTTTCTTGCACCATAACTGTAAATTCTGTTGCAAATCTTATCCACTAAGCATTCACAATCCCTCTTCTTAAGTCTAGTTGTTTGTATTGGCATCCCAAGGTACATGAATGGCAATTTGCCCTCCTTGAAACCAGACACACTCATGAACTCATTCTTGAGCTCGGCATACACTCCATTAAAGTAAACATTGGATTTCTTTGGACTCACTTGTAAACCGGATTCTTATTGACGGATGTTACCAAATAGAGCCAAAGTCTATTTTCTCGATTAATAATAATAACAATAGTGTAAATCAACTTAAGAATATTAGTTGAAAAGCCCGTGCGATGCACGGGGCTGTTATTAGGGTTATCTTTATAAATATATTCTATAGTTGATAAAAGAAGTTTAATTATGTTTAAATCATTGATAAACAAAAGTTCGTGGTTGGTGTAGTTGATCAATGAACTATCGGTGCTTTTAGCATAGTAGTTTTGTCATTTAGTAGTTATCATTTCAGTTGTAAAACATCAAATAACATAGTAAGAGTATGTAATTAGTTTTTCCATTTTTGTTATAGAAATCATTGGTTTTAATTAAATACTCCGTACAAAACATTATCTTCATAAATATAGTGCAGCTCACCAAATGAACCACCTTTAATAACTGAGACAGACATTTATGAGTTCTGCAAATTATTTTAACCCATAACAACTACGTAAAACTAAATGGTGTTACGTAAAGCAACGAGTATCATAAATATCTATATTTAGTGTGTTTAGAGAAATGTTAGATCTCCTATAGCAAACGTTTACCTTGACTATCTACAATTAAGAGAGTAGTTTGCTCTTTATATACGTTCTCGTAAAATCAAATCCATACTAAATTCTAATAAAATTAGTAGTCTCTAAACAACAGTACAAAAATATTTGTGATTCTGTTACATAGAATGCATGAGGCTCCCATTAGGATCATCTTAACAATATGCATGTTAAACGTTCTAAGAATTTGTTGAACAACAGATTGCAAACGTTGGTTTACATTGTCATGGTTTGATAGTAAAAGTCAATTAAGTTGATAAAAAATAAAGTCCAACTATCTTGAAAATCGAAACATAGAAAACTTTTGGGTTGATTATTGATGAATCATCAGACCCTTTAACTTAAAAGCTACTCCTTTTGGTATTAACTATATCAGTTGTATAGCATCCGAAGACACGGTTATGTTATGTAATTACCTATTTTTATTGTTGTACGCGCCAGCGATTTTAGTTAATTTAAAACATTATTCCCAAAAATGTGGTTTAATTTCATAAAATGAACACGTGATAACTGAGGCCGATTTTATAAGATTCACAAATTAGATTAACTTATAACATTTACGAATATTCCATTTTGTAAGCATACGACCATGTAAATGTTGAATGGTAGTACGCAAAATAACATGTATCTCAATTATATATGTAGCCTGTTTGGAGGATTTTTGTTAGATCTCTAAACAATAAAAAAATGTTTTTGACTATTAACCATTAAGACTGGTTGTTCCCTATGAACTTCATGTAAAATATATAATACGAAATTTAATTTTTTAGATGTGAGATATATTTTTAAGTGAATTAACAGTCAAATTTTGCAAAGTTTGACCTCCAAAAAACAAATCAGGGGTTTTGTGTGGATTCGAGGGAGTAGGATATTATGATACTACTCTTAAAATAGATTAGTTTTAGACTAATTCTGTTAAAATTATAATATAACTCATTTTTGTTTATTTGAAATGTTATCTATTCACAAAATCAAGTCTCGTTATCTTATATTGTTATTCTACTTTTTAGTTATAATAACAAAATGAACAAATTTTCAAAAATAGTTTCAATTTTAAGAAAATTGCTTCAAATTACTAAATATATACGTACAATCGTTTTTCTTCTTAACCAATATATATGCAATTATGTTTTTTTATCTTAAGGTCAAACTCTTAAGTTTGACCTAATTTATTACACTAAGGAGTACTTTATATTCAACTAAATCCTTATGGGATACCCCATAGTTAACCATAAACAAAAAAAATGATTATTTCCACTTTGGTGCCCTAAGGTTCAGCCTAATTTAATTTTACTTTACTGTCCTGAGGTTTGCATAATTACACTTTGGTGCCTTGAGGTCTACTTCCCACTTAAGTGACCTATACATAACATTCTTAATATTTTATACTCCCTCCATCATCTTTTATCTCCCCGGCCACTTCTCTAATATATGTGAGAGAATTTTATTGAAATGAGAAGATAAAAGATAATGGAGGGAGTACTAAAACAATATTTTGAACATAACAAATCAGGCATTTTTTGCAATATTACTATTTTGTATGCAGTTTAATATCCAATTATGCACTTCATTTTAATGAAAATATAAGTACTTAAGATAAAAGTTGACTATTAAATGTTTTAGGCCACCAAAAATGAAATTTTATTCAAAACTCAAGTTAACAAAGTAGAAGTAGTCGAAACCTTAGGACACTAAAGTGGAATAATGCAAACCCCATGGCACTAAAGTGGAATTAACCCAAATCTCAGGGAACAAAATGGAAATTTTGCAAAAAAAAAAAAAAAAAACCTTTGAAAAGCTATGTAAAAACTATTGCACTTTTTAATATACAATCAATACATGACAAAGTAATAACCAGCCATTTGCAAACCGCGGTAAATAATTAAATGATTAAAAACACATAGACGAATTGGAATTTAAAAACTAAAAATTGATCTAACCGCATAATTTTGTATATTTCGCAGTTCAATACATTTTTAATATCTATTATGGATTTGATATGAATTTGAAACCAGTTTGAATAAACAATTCGGTGATATAATAGTAGATTATATATTGTTCTCACAATTTGTATATATATTTACACTGATTTATTCATAGTTAGCTGGTTCTTGAAATATTAGTCTGCGTAAAATCGAAATTCTTGACTTTTTTCATTTGTATTTAATTTTTTGGCTCATTTGACAAAATTGATATGAGACTCTTATTTAATATTTTTAAATGGTAGCTCAATTTTTTTTAATCTTATGTGAATATTATTGGTAATCTGATCATACAAATTTGATACGTTGTAGAAAGTCAGAGTTAAAACTATTTCATGCCATCGTTGAAGTTCTTTATTTCTAATTTTGTCATTGTAGAAATATTTCTCTGTCAAATGCCAAGTAAATATCATTATTGACCTCTTTTTCCTATTATGACATATTACTTTTTCATGAAGTATTTTTTTTTAAATAAAGTTTAGCTTCCTCCTAAGGTTTTTGTGTAAGACAATTACAAGTTTGGTTATAATTACCAACAGGCCCGTCTTTGAGGGTGTGTGGCCCGTGCGTGCGCACAGGGCCCCCAAAATTTTGGCCCAAAATTAGTATTATTGCGCCTAACAACAGCTTTTTTTGAAATAAGAAAATTTTAAGAAAGGAAGATTTCAATGAGAATAATGTGGTTCAGCGGCTCCAAAATTGGTACCAAGAAGATTTCATTCACGAAAGTGCGCAAGTTCGAATCTTTGTGCCGTCAATTTTTTTTCCTTTTTAGCCATCATTTTTTTTCTTTTTCGTTTTTTCAGAAAGGAAATGACACAAATACTCCCTCCAATTTCCTATTATCTTTCCTCTTTCTTTTTTCACACAAGTTTGATTATCTTCCCTCTTTTCTTTTTTTGGTAAGTTTCACTCATTTTTGATTAATTTATCTCTCCTAAAAATCAACAACTCTCATTACTTTATCTATTCTTTATTCATTCTTTATTCTTTATTATTTTCTCTTACATATAAACTTCACAACATACAATACTTTATTCTACTTTATTCCTTCTTTCTTCCCCTTTCTTATTTTTTGTGCCCAAAAGAAAGGGGAAGATAATTAGAAATTGGAGGGAGTATAAATTAAGTCGACATAAAGTTCGGATTCTTCAAAATTTTGTTATATAAACTAAAGTTCACATATTTTAACAATTTGTATAGGGCCCCACTTTAACATTTCGTACAGGGCCTCCAAAACCCAGAGACGGCCCTGATTACCAACTCGAATCTTTTGTAAATCTTTTAAATATTCAAAAAAGTTTCTAAATAAAACTATCTTTATTACTACATGAATTTCACCAAATAGTTAAAATCGAATAACTTAGATTTTTGACAATATTTATATTTGTAAGAAATTATGATCTTTTTTTTCTTTCTCACAAAGATTAATTATAAGTGTATAAAATATACAATTTTAACACTTTTATACGTTTATTGAATGACTTTTTTTGACTTTATAAATATTTTTAAAATAAATATTCTTTATAATCTAATATTATGTTAGTAAAGAATAATCGATAAATTATTAGATCCACGTCCATTAGTATTTTTTTTCTTATAAAATATTACATTTATTTACTTATATTAGGATTACGTTCTCATAAATTATTAGATCTACTTTGATTAGGATAATTTTATCATAAATTATTAAGAAAAAAAAGCTAAATCTACACTTATTTGGAATTCCAAAAAAGTTGGACTCTCTAATATCGCTCGAAAAGTTTCTACTTTATATTCGAAATCTACTCTTGTTAGGAATTCTAAAAAAGTTGGACTCTCTAATATCGCTCGAAAGTCATCAATTTTATCATAAAGGGAAATTAACAAAGTAATTTGCCAAAATTAAACCTAGAAATTAAACAACACACAAAATATGGCTATGAACAAAAAAATTGATGGCAAATTAAACCCAGAAATTGTCTCGCAATAAAACCCAGAAAAGAATACACAAGCAATTATACTCAGAAATTAGAGTTTAAAACAAAGAAATTAAAGCAATCAACATCAGTTGTGGGAGGAAACTTACAATTAACAATCTGGATCGTCACAAATCAGTAAAGGAATCACCAGTGCTCTAATTTGGGGGGGAAATTTTGAGTAAAAATTTGAATGTTTGATTAAAAATTAGACGATGAAAAATAAGAGAGTGAAGAATGAGATGTAAAAAGTAAAAACTGAATGTGAAGAGGCAAACAGGTGAAGGTTGGGTTAATGATAAATCAGGGGCAAAACGGTCAAAAAACACGACTTTTCACCTTAAAGTTCATTTGGGTGCAATTTTTGACCTGAGAACATTTCATGAGAGTAAATTATTAAAAAGTTTTCAAAAGGGAGTAATTTTAGAAAATTGGTTTCTAAAAGGGAGTAATTATTAAATTACTCTCTTTTTTTGTATCTTTTACAAAGACTCACATTTTAACGACAAATACAATGCCTCTATTCTCAACTAATCTCATATTATTATTATTATTATCGATTCTATGTGAATGTGTATAATAAGATGGATGATTGATGTGTATTTATACACCGTTGTGGTTGCAGGTTTGAGAGAAGCGTAATAGAAGTTGAATTGCACAAACATTCAGATATAGAGAAGGAGTGGAAGTGCAGTTTGATAAGAATTTGAAGAAGTGTCGAAGTCGAAGCTGTCGGTTGGAGCATTGGAGTAGGAGAAGGGAACTTATTTTAATAAGCTTATTTTTCTGAACGATGTCATAGTGTAGTTAAACTATTTTGTAGAGACTTATTTTAATGTATATATTTTATCTGTTTAAAACACATAATTTATTCAATCAAAATAATAGCCAATGATATATATATATATATATATATATATATATATATATATATATATATATATATATATATATATATATATATATATATATATAGAGGCAAGTTCTAATGAGTCCACCTAAAATGGTGAGTCCACTAAGTCCTAATCCTAGCCATTGATCTCTAAAATTGATGGTTGAGATTTTACAATTCTAAGATGAAAACTTTAATGTTTTATAACTGAAACTTTAATTTATTAGTTTAACTTTAATTCTTTACAATTATAAGTTTAACTTTTATGAATGAAATTTTAATGCTAAAAGTTAAAACTTTATTTTTTTTGGCCAATTTCTAATATTAAAATTTGAATTTATTTAATTTTACAGATTTATAAATGTAACTTTAATGTTTTACGAATGAAACTTTAATGCTAAAAATTGAAACTTTAATTTTTTTAACTAATTTTTAATATTAAACTTTGAATTTATTTATTTTTACAGATTTATAAATATAACTTTAATGTTTTACGAATGAAACTTTAATGCTAAAAATTGAAACTTTAATTTTTTTAACTAATTTTTAATATTAAACTTTAAATTTATTTATTTTTACAGATTTATAAATATAACTTTAATGTTTTACTTAATGAAACTTTAATGCTAAAAATTGAAACTTTAATTTTTTAGACAATATAAAATATAAAAATTTGAATTTAGTTAATTTTACTGGTTTATAATTTTTTAAAATTGTCATTTTTTGAATATAACTTTAATGTTTTACGACTGAAACTTTAATGCTAAAATGTGTAACTTTAATTTTTTTAGACCATTTTTTAATTTAGAAATTTGTTTTTATGAAATAATGTACTTGGGACTAATATTTATTTAATTTAACTAATTTTTAACTGTAACTTTAATGATATACGAGTGAAACTTTAATGCTTTAAAATGAAACTTTAGTCCATATAAACGTAACTTTAATTTAAGTCCTTAATAAATATAATTAGTCCATATCAACGTAACTTTGAGTCCATATAAGCGCAACTTTAGTCCATATAAACGTAATTTTAGTCCATATAAATGTAACTTTAACACATGCTGCTAAAACTTTATTTTAATAACCACCAACATCACCAACTCCAACCACCCAACCCATGACCATGAGACCACGACCACCGCCACCGCCTCTGACCACCAGCCATGGCGTCCCCCTGCAACAATCGCCATCACGCACCACCAATATAAAAAAAAAAAAAAAAAAAAAAAAGGGAAAGAGGCGAGAAAGATCTGAAAAAAAAAAAAAAAAAAAAGTGAAGGGAAATAGGCGGCAGCAACAACAGCCACCAACACCTCTATATGACCCACTAGAGCACCACGACAACCACCACCGTAATCTGAAAAAGCAAAAAAAAGGAGAGAAGGGAGAGGCGATAGAGGCGGCAGCCACCAAAATCCCCACATGACCCACCACAACCACGACTATAATCTGAAAAAGACAAAAAAAAAAGCGAACGGAGAAGGGATAGAGGCGGCAGCCATAACCGCCACCAACACCCCCCACATTACCCCACCACACTCCGCAAACACGACTCATTTATCAAATCTGGAAAAAAAAAAAAAAACAAAGGAGAAAGGAGGGTGGCGGTCTAGAGGGGCAGCGGCGGACGAAGGAGCAGCGGCGCACGAAGGGGCAGCGGCGGAAGTAGGGGCGGCAGATGTGGTAGTAGTTGTCGAAGAAGGTGGGTAAGTGTAGTGGGTGATGAAACGGGTAGGGGCTGCCGGTGGCGGCGGCGGCGGCGTCGAGTTGGGCTAGTGAGATGGGACGGAGAGAGAAAGGAGGAAGAGAGGGAAAGGGAGGAAGAGAGAGAAGAAGCGAGGAAGTGAAATGAACAAA